>NC_069005.1:20093992-20096237 GCF_001194135.2 Octopus bimaculoides | reverse complement strand
TGTGTGTGTGTGTGTGTGTGTGTGTGTGTGTGTGTGTGTGTGTGTGTGTGTGTGTGTGTGTGTGTCTGTTTACGGGGTGTCCCAGGAATATTTACCCATGTTTAAAACTTTTTCTCAAGACTATCGGTTCAGGTAATATAATTTTACGTAAAGATTTGTATATGTCTTTTGTTTATGAGTCTATTGTTTTGTTCGTCTATAACAGGTTTGTGAACAAACTTAGTCCAAAGCAAAATGTAACCAGATTGTCGCTTTGAAAACAGGTGGAATGAGCAACGAGAACATAACAAAACAGTTGAATGTGTGCCGTAGGACAGTGTTCGCTACCTGGAAACGATATATGGAGTCCGCTACTACTTCTAGCAAGCCAATTCGTAGCAAACAAACTGTTGAAGCTGTGAAGAAATCCCCACAGGAGTACAAGAAAAACTGCCAAAGCTCTTGATATTTCGAAATCCTCAATACTCAGGATTTTTAAAGAGGATTTAAAGCTAACTGCATACAAGAAACAATCCCGGCAGTTAATTTCAGTAGCTTCCTAGAAGAAACGACTCGACAGGGGTAAACCATGTTAGCTGAGATGAAGCGCGTCGCTGACAAAGTGTTGATTTGGCCCTACGAGATCTTCATCGTGGAGGCAGATACCAACAAGCAGAATGACAGGCTTTATGCACGTAATGCAGAATAGTTGCCCGAAAATAGCAGGAGTCAGTTACACCGTCAGAAACCAGCTTCACTCATAGTGTGGGCCGCAGTTGCATTTGATTGGTCCAAGTCTCCCTTGATCTTCATCGATGCTGGTGTCAAGGTCAACAGTAAAGTTTATGTGGAAATATTGGATGAGAAAGTTTTACCCTGGGTCACAGAAACTTTTGGTGACTGTTACATCTTCACTCAAGACTCTGGCTCACACTTCCAATTTGACACAGAGGTGGTGCAAAGAACATTTCAGTGGTTTTTGGGACAAGACGATATGGCCTTCAGACATCAATCAGACATCAGTCTAGGCATCAATCCAGACATCAGTCCAGACATCAATCCCATGGACATTGCTATCTGGTCTATCATAGAGAGTAATGTTTCTGCTCGCTCCTGTTCAAACGTGTCAGATCTGAAGAACGCCCTTCCGTCTTCATGGGTGAAGTTGGATGAAGAGGTGGTACGGTGCTCATGCAACTCAGTGACCACTCGTTTGCAGGCTATGATCAAGGTGAAAGCTGGTCATTTTGAAATTTAATTACTGCAATGGATTAACAATTCACATTAGAACGTGTGTGCCAAATTTCATTATCCTACCTTAAGATTATTTTGAATAATTATACATATATATATATAAACGCTTTCGATGCGAATTGTTTTTTATACAGCGCCGTGATTTACAATCCTGTAAATTATAATAATGGTATTTTCAAATAAGCTTAAAACGATCACTGTGCAATGACTAAGGAAAATAAAGGGACATATAAGCCCTCGACAGAAAAAAAAAAGGTTTTCATATCCGCGTGGGAATCGAAACCACATCCCTTTGTTAACGCGACTAGGTGTGTTACCTGTACACCAGCGAATCAGCCTCCCCGGTTTCTGTCAAATTTAAGAACTATATATTAGTTTGTATTTGTTTTTATGTAAAAAAAAAACCTTTTTATATGCTTTCGGTGCGAATGTTTTTGTTTTTTTATACGGCGCCGTGATTTATAATCCGGTAAATAATAATAAAGGTATATTTGCGGATAGAAAAGTCTTCTGTTTTCTGTCGAGGGCTTATATGCCACTTTATTAGACTATTTTCCTTAGTCATTGCACGATGATCACCATAAGCTTAAAGCTTTATTTAAAAATACCATTATTGCTGGGACTCCGTCGGTTACGACGACAAGGGGAAAAGAGAGTGAGAGGACGATAGGTTATATTTTATATATTCATATATGTACATATATTACATAACTATATATTGGAAATATTCTCCCATAAGTCTCTCCCTTTAATCGTGTGTGTGTGTGTGTACATATATATGCATACGCGTATATTTATACACATGCAAACACACACACATACACACACACACGTATATATATATACATATATACATATATACATGAATGCATACATACACACACACTCACACACATATTATATATGTACAATAATATTTAAAAGGTTCGTGTTCACACCGTAACTGCTAGGCTACGCACCTTAACACACACACACACACACACACACACACACACACACACACACACACACA
>NC_069005.1:20091586-20093238 GCF_001194135.2 Octopus bimaculoides | reverse complement strand
CTTCTTTTTTTTTTACTTCAATTATTGTAGGATATCGAGCCTTTCAAGAGATCAATCAGCTGAACTATTTGCAGAGCAGCTTTTGAAAGTCGGTGAAGGGTGAGTTCCAATTGATAAGGAACAGCTTCTTATTTATTTCTTATTTCTTTATTGCCCACAAGGGGCTAAACGTAGAGGGGACAAACAAGGACAGACGAAGGGATTAAGTCGATTACATCGACCCCAGTGCGTAACTGGTGCTTAATTTATCGACCCCGAGGGGATGAAAGGCAAAGTCGACCTCAGCGGAATTTGAACTCGGAACGTAACGGCAGACGAAATACCACTAAGCATTTCCCCCGGCGTGCTAACGTTTCTGCCAGATCGCCAGATCGCTTCTTACACTCAATCTAATATGTAATTCAACTGATTCCGTCGATGATTTGGTGGATGAAATTTTTCCTAATCTTCTTCATAATTACAACAATACAGATTGGATCTGTGAGCGAGCTATCCTGGCTCCGAAAAAAATGTTGCTGTACATAGCATTAATAATATGCTATTGAATAAACTTCCGGGCGAAGTATTCACTTATAACTCAATTGACAGTGTTGTTGATGATCAGGATATTGTTAGCATAATCTGTCTCAACCAAAATTATGCTAACAATGAGGAACTGCATTGAGGCAAATATTCTCCCTGGTTGTGGTAAAGGTGACACCGTCTTCATTCCTCGCATGCCAGTTATACCATCCAATGTCCCATTCCAATTTAAGCGGTTACAGTTTCCTATCCAAGTTTCTTTTGCCATGAGCATTAATAAAAGTCAGGGCCAAACACTAAAAATTCCTGGATTGCAACTTGAACAACCATGCTTTACACATGGCCAACTTTATATAGGAGTATCATGTGTAGAAGCAAAATCAAATCTTTTTGCTTATGCATTGCGAAATATTAAAAAAACAAAACAAAAAAAGACATTGTTTATAAAGAAATATTCATTCTTAATGCAACATGAATACTTCCTTAACTTGATTTACCACTATAGTCATTAGATTCAAGAATGAGTAAATTACCTATTCAAATTGCCATTACTGTATTGACACATAAAAATAACATACAACTCACTTAATATTATCATATAATAAACAAACAGAAGTTCATGTATGAAATTGATCTTTTTTCTACTTCAATTATTACATATTTTTCTCTTATATAAATATTATATGATTGCCATTACTGTATTGATAAATAAAATAACACATACAACTCACTTATTATTATCATATAATAAACAAACAGAAGTTCATGTATGAAATTGATCTTTTTTCTACTTCAATTATTACATATTTTTCTCTTATAAAAATACACACACACAGGAGGAGTAAAGAATAAGATAATACTTTGAATGTGGCTCCCGAAAAACAGTAAAAGTATTTACCCGATCAACGACGGGTATTACTGCAAGTACATACATACATACATACATACATACATACATACATACATATATCAAATTAAACTAACGGATTTATTAACAGTTTCAAGCTATTATAATATTTGAACAAGAGTATTTTATATATATCCCACGTATCTTAAAGCAATCTTTCAGTCTTTGTTTATGCGTTATATATATATACATACATACATATATATATATATATATATATATA
>NC_069005.1:20088645-20090609 GCF_001194135.2 Octopus bimaculoides | reverse complement strand
TAACATATATAATTACACCCCCACCCACACACCCCACACACCCACACACGCACGCACATATATTGTATTTCGGTACTGTCAATTTTTTTGTCAAATAAACACGCGCACTATATATTCGTTCTTCACTCGTTTATTATGATGTTCTTATTCTAACTCATGTCCATTGTGTACATACATACATACATACATACATACATACATACATACATACATACATACAAACAAAAATACCCTGTTGTTGATGTTGAAATTCTAATGAAGGAGCCTTGGAAAAAACCAATGAAGAAACCGGTTCTTTCTCTATTAGCAAGAAATCTTGAAATAAACTGAATAATGACATACATACATAGGCGCAGGCAGGCTATGTGTGTGACTTTGTGTCTGTGTTCGTCCCCCACCATCAATTGATAACCGATATTGGTGCGTTTACGTCCCCGTAACTTGGGCTTACAAAAGATAAGTCCTGGGATCGATTTTTTCGACTAAAACCCCCTTTAAGGCGCTGCTTCAGCATGGCCGCAGTCAAAATGACCGAAACAAGTAAGAGAATAAAAGCAAAGAATACATACATATGCATCGACAGCTCAACCAACTCAACGACATATTTACAAAAACCGGGAACTCCCTTAACTCAAAAAGCCAGGTCACTTAGTTAGCGATCGGCTTGAACTCTCTCGAGAAGAATTTAAATAAAACTCAAAGGGAAGACATGCCTAGATAGGATGTTACAAATGCTCACGATATCTGAGACAATAAAAATCTGGGAGACTTTCATAAGATTTAAAGGGTTAGGGTTAAGACAAGATATTCTAAATTTAAAAATAAGAAAGAGAACATATAGGAGTGGCTGTGTGGTAAGTAGCTTGCTTACCAGCCACATGGTTCCGGGTTCAGTCCCACTGCGTGGCACCTTGGGCAAGTGTCTTCTACTATAGCCTCGGGCCAACCAAAGCCTTGTGAGAGGATTTGGTAGACGGAAACTGAAAGAAGCCCGTCGTATATATGTATATATATATATATATGTGTATGTGTGTATATGTTGTGTATCTGTGTTTGTCCCCCCAACATCGCTTGACAACCGATGCTGGTGTGTTTAGGTCCCCGTAACTTAGCGATTCGGCAAAAAGAGACCGATAGAATAAGTACTAGGCTTACAAAGAATAAATCCTGGGGTCGATTTGATTCGACTAAAGGCGGTGCTCCAGCATGGCCGCAGTCAAATGACTGAAACAAGTAAAAGAATAAAAGAATAAAAGAATACATACATACATACATGCGGTCGCGCGAGTATGTGGGTGGGGAGGTATCTGCCATAATGTGTTCATAGTATATAGCAGAGCCAACAATATCTGCCTTCTAGGTTTTAGAAAGCAGGATGTTTTGAGGAACACACAAAAGAGGAATAGACAAAGATGAGACAGGATTGGTCGTGACACGTTTAGCGGACATAAGGAAAACACAACGAAACACGAAAATGAACCTCACAAATATAAACTGAGTTTGGGTTTGTGTAATGCTTTCTTTGTGAAAGGGCAAGGAGTTTGGGAGATTAAAATTAATCTCAATACATAGAATTTGTACACAATTACTTTTCTGTCTCCTTCTCTTTCTCTCTCTCTTTCTCTCTCTCTTTCTTTCTGTCTCCTTCTTTTTCTTTCTTTCTTTCTTTCTTTCTTTCTTTCTTTCTTTCTTTCTTTCTTTCTTTCTTTCTTTCTTTCTTTCTTTCTTTCTTTCTTTCTCTCTCTCTCTCTCACACACACACACAGAATCTATCTATCTATCTATCTATCTATCTATCTATCTATCTATCTATCTATCTATCTATCTATCTATCTATCTATCTATCTGTCTGCCTGTCTGCCTGTCTGTCTGTCTATGTATGTATGCATGTATGTATGCATCTATCTATCTATCTAAGTCGGTGGGTTTGCTGCTCGGCACCTGGAGAAGCAAGCCCACACCGT
>NC_069005.1:20082931-20085567 GCF_001194135.2 Octopus bimaculoides | reverse complement strand
GACGACGACCACCACCAGAACCACCACCACCACCACCACCACCACCACCACCACTACTACTACTACTACTACTACTACTACTACTACTACTACTACTACTTCCACGTCCATGACCATCACCTCCAATAGGACTCACCCCACCTTCACCAATATTAAAAAAATAGGATGCTATTCCCTTAGGCATCCAGTCTGCTAGAAGTAGCAGCCGTGTTTCTGTAAATCAGATCCTCCCGGCTTGGAAAATAAGAAGACCATATTTTATAAAGTAGAGTAAATAAAATAAAATAAACTAAAATAAAAGGGGGGGGGATGGCCACAGATGGAAGAGATTTGATCATCAGTGTGTGCAACCAGGCCTGACCTGGAGCTTGAAGAACATTACCACCATTGTAATTATTATTACTATTATTACTGTTAATTACTGTAACAGCGAATCAACAACTACAAGTCAATAACCTTACATACACACATACACACATACACACACATACACACATACATATATATATATAATTACATATAATCACGTAGACTTAAGCACATGCATTCACATAACCACGAGGTGTATATGTGTGTTTTGTGTATGTTTGCGTCAGAGTGAGTGAGGGGGAGAGAGAGAGAGGAAGAAAGAGGAGAGGGTGAGAGAGGGGAGAGAGAGAGGGGAGAGAGGGGAGAGAAAAAGAACGAGAGAAGTGGAGAGAGATAAAGAAAGAAGTCACGCCAGAAAGAGAGGTAGTAGAGAAAGAAAGAAAGAAAGAAGAAAGAAAGGAAGAAAGAAAGAAAGAAGAAAGAAAGGAAGAAAGAAGGAAGGAAAGAGAAAAGAAAGAAAGAAAGTAAGGAAGAAAGAAAGTAAGAAAGAAAGAAAGACAGAAAGAAAGAAAGAAAGAAGGAAAGAGAAAAGAAAGAAAGAAAGAAAGGAAGAAAGAAAGAATGAAAGAGAAAAGAAAGAAAGAAAGAAAGTAAGAAAGAAAGAAAGAAAGAAGGAAAGAAAGAAAGAAAGTAAGAAAGAAAGAAAGAAAGTAAGAAAGAAAGAAAGAAAGACAGAAAGAAAGAAAGAAAGAAAGAAGGAAAGAGAAAAGAAAGGAAGAAAGAAAGAAGGAAAGAGAAAAGAAAGGAAGAAAGAAAGAAGGAAAGAGAAAAGAAAGAAAGAAAGAAAGAAAGAAGGAAAGAAAGAAAGAGGGAAAGAGAAAAGAAAGAAAGAAAGAAAGAAAGTAAGAAAGAAAGAAGGAAAGAAAGAAGGAAAGAGAAAAGAAAGAAAGTAAGAAAGAAAGAAGGAAAGAAAGAAGGAAAGAGAAAAGAAAGAAAGAAAGTAAGAAAGAAAGGAAGACAGAAAGAAAGAAGGAAAGAGAAAAGAAAGAAAGAAAGAAAGAAGGAAAGAAAGAAAGAAAGAAAGAAAGAAGGAAAGAAAGAAAGAAAGAAGGAAAGAGAAAAGATAGAAAGAAAGAAGGAAAGAGAAAGGAAAGAACAGTAGAGATAGGAAAGAAAGAGAAGAGTTGAGGCTGAGAGAAATAGAGAAGTAAAGGAATACCATTACAGAGCGAGGGAGAGAGAGGTAGAGAAAGAGGGTGAGAGAGAGAGAGAGAGAGAGAGAGAGAGAGAGAGAGAGAAAGGGGGAAATGTGTGTTTGATTAAATTTTAAACTTTCTCTCTTGCAGTGTGATTGGAGGTGGAGGAGGAGGAAACCGAAATAGGAGCGAGAGTGAAGAAGTGGGCAAAGAACAATCAACGCCTTCCCCACCGCAACCACCACCACCACGACAACAACAACACCAACAATAGCAATTACAACAATAGCAATAATCAGAACAATAAGAACGAGAGGCATTCACGCCAACGTTGGCGGTGGCGGCGACCATGACGTCGGCGACGGTAGGGATAAAAACGACGAGTTCGGCGACGACAGTGGTCCAAGCTAACACGACCACGACGACAGCCAAAACTGTTATCAAAGCAAAGTAGAAAACGATCTCTTTTTCTCTTTGCTAAACATGCAAGAACTAAGGATGATATCCAGACTCTGTTACATAGCTTCTCTGATGCTTTTAGCATCGCTCAACCTCGGACTGTGTCAGGCGCCCGAGCATCTCGGTGAGTATGGAACTATGTTACTAAGCTTAGTTTTAATACAGACGCCACGCGCAAATGAATATGTTCACTTGTTCTGTGTTTCTCATTCAGTCCCTGTCTCTGTCTCTCTGTCTCTCTGTCTCTCTTTCTCTGTTTGTCTGTTTCTCTTTCTTTCTCTCTCTCTCTCTTTTCACGTTTGCCATTTACCTGTATGTCTACTCACATATTCACACATACACTTATTCATATATACATACAAATACATGCACACATTTACACAGGCGCTGACATAAGCACGCGCATGACTTAGTGGTTTTAGGTATTCGGCTCACGAACGCAAGTTTATGGATTCGATTACCGGCGGCATGGTTCCAATCCACTCAACTGGCAAAAATGAGTTGTACCTGTATTTCAAGGGGCTAGCCTTGTCCCATTCTGTGTCACGCTGATTCTCCCTGAGACCTACGATAAGGGTACGTGTGTCTGTGGAGTGCTCAGCCACTTGCACATTAATTTCACGTGCAGGCTGTTCCGTTGATCGGATCAATTGGAACCATTGTCGTCGTAAC
>NC_069005.1:20081222-20082687 GCF_001194135.2 Octopus bimaculoides | reverse complement strand
ATAAATAACGCAGTTTTTTTTATACTTCTTTTATTTTTCTAAATTAAGATAAACAAAGTCCTTTTTTAATCTAAAATATATTCTTCACTTTCCACAACGCTCTTCCATCTATCTGGTAGACTTGCAAGGTACCTCTTCCAAAATTTATTTGTGTGTGATGAAAAATACTCCTCCATTACTCTTCTGACCTCGTCTACTGGATTAATATCTTTTACGTCCAAATGATTTTGAAGACTACAGAATAAATGATAATCAGTCCAGTGAATATGGTGGATGGGGGAATCGTTTCCCGTTCAAACTTGTCCAGCCTTTGGAATGTCATCCTCGCTGTATGTGGCCGAGCATTATCCTAATGGAAGAACACTTTTTGTCTTCAAACCAAATTTGGTCGTTTTTCTTCTAGCGCAGACTTAAACCGCGCAAGCTGCTCGCGATAGATCTCCTTTGTTATCGTTTGACTTAGGTTTAAAAGTTCAAAGTGGACTAAACCTTTCGTATCCCACCAAACAGATAACAACACCATACGTGGGTGAAGATCTTCTTTAGCCAGGGGTGCCAGTGTTTCTCCTTTCCATACACACTGTCTTCGACGCTTGACATTTTTATAGAGAAACCATTTCTCGTCACCAGTCACTATTCGGTCCAAAAAAAGTTCACGTGTGAAGACAATGAAGAGCACACATTCACTCTCTGCGCGCGATTAGACTCGGAATGTTTGTGAGGAACCCATTGACCAAATTTACTGACTTTTCCGATGGCACGCAGGTGTCGATGAATGGTTGAATGACCAAATCCAAGCTTCTCTGCTAGTTCCTCAACAGTTACGATGGGATTTTGTTCCACTAGGGTTTGCAGGAGTCCTCGTCAAGCTCTACAGATCTTCCAGGACAAGGCTCGTCTTCTAGAATGTAATTTCCGGCTCGGAATTTCTGGAACCACCGCTGACACTATCTTACGCTTATTGCCCGATCCCCATATATTGCATTAATATTCCTCTCACTTTCAGTTGCGTTGTTGTCTTTATTGAACTCATAAAGCAAAATATACCGAGTAAGCTCCTTTGTCACTTCCATTATTGCTTTGAAAAAATAACTGTTAAAATCGAACTGCACTTCTCAAAACTTGCACTAAGAATAAGGACAAGGTCAAATTACTACCTGCTTTTATAGCAAGTTTTGCAGGTAGTTTATCCTGTCCTCCGACTTTTAGTTCATGCAATTGAAATCACTGCATTATTTATAGGATGACCTAATATACTCCACGTACGGTTAACACAACCCCACTATTTACTGACTTATATATATATATATATCTATATATATATATATATAAAAATGAGAATGTGTGTCTGTCTGTCTGTCTGTCTGTCTGTGTGAATCCCTAAAACTCGAGAACTACGCAACCAATTTCATTCAAATTTTACACATGCCTTACTTAGGGTTCCAGTTGTGTTTTAGTCAAAAAA
>NC_069005.1:20078721-20079264 GCF_001194135.2 Octopus bimaculoides | reverse complement strand
TGTGTGTGTGTGTGTGTGTGTGTGTGTGTGTGTGTGTGTGTGTGTGTGTGTGTGTGTGTGTGTATGTGTATACGTAAATGGATGTAGTGGAGGTCTAGTAGTTAAAATGTTGCACTCACAACCACGGGATCGTGGATTTTATTCCTGGACTGGGCGGTGCATTGCGTTCTGGAGCAAAACACTCCATTTCACGTTGTTCTGTGATCATTTCGACAATTCACGTGTAGTACAGCTTTCACCTGTACAGGTAATGTGAATTTGAAGGAAAGAGTGTGTTAATGTGCAGTACAAGCATCTGATCACAGCAAGAAATTCTAGAACCGTCTTTCTCGGACTCGAGAGGCAGCCATATGTATATATGAACAGAGGCGCAGGTGTGGCTATGTGGTAAGAAGCTTGCTTTCCAACCACATGGTTCCGGATCCAGTCTCACTGCTGGCACCTTAGCCATGCGTCTTCTATAGCCTTGGGCCGACCAAAGCCTTGTGAGTGGATTTGGTAGACGGAAACTGAAAGAAGCCCGTCGTATATATATATATATAT
>NC_069005.1:20073577-20075812 GCF_001194135.2 Octopus bimaculoides | reverse complement strand
TATATATATATATATATATATGTATGTATATAGATATATGTATATAGATATAGAGACGTATGTGTGTTTGTGTGTATACACACATATATATATGTATGTGTGTGTATGCGTGTATGTATACATATATATGTGTGTGTGTATGTATGTATACAAACATATATATATGTGTGTGCATGTATGTATACAAATATGTATGTATGCATACAAACATATATGTATGTATATATATGTATATCTATCTATCTATCTATCTATCTATCTATCTATCTATCTATCTTTATGTATATAATACATACACACATTGATGCACACGCGCGCACGCACACACATGTTTATATATCTATTTATGTTTTGTACACATGTATGTAGGTACATACATACGTATGTACCGATGAACATTTCTGAATCAAGGATGAAATAGACCGGAAATCCAAATACGGGTTAAAGATATTTCTAGAGTAATAGTTTTATTTTACAGATTTCATGTTTTAGCAAAGAAACTCTACTTTGGTTATCCATTAACTCTCTCTGGAACTGAGTATTCTGGATCTGTAAAAACATCCGAGATATTTCGGAATATTTCTCGGTAATTCAAATGTTATGGGACGAATTTGATTCATAACAGTTTAAAGAATTTTTTCACGATATATTGCATCAAAGTTTAGAGATTGATAGAGTACTTGAAGTTTGTTTTTTTATGTTAAGTGAAGACGCACATATATATATATATATATATATATATATATATAAATCAAGGGTAGCACAGACAAAACACAAGCGAAAATCCATCAAAAGGCAACATACGGAAAAATAGACGATAACATAACAAACGGGAAACTAGACAAAAGCAAGATACACAGACCATTCGCAGCCGATTTCCTTGTCAGTCAGTACCCGGAAAGTCATAGCAGTTTCGCGCTTTTTTACCCCTAAAACCGCTCAAATCTGACCAGCGCTAGAGTATTAAACTAAAAGTATTAAGCTTCTGGGAAAAGCAAACGAATGTATAGAAGAACGAAAACAAGAAAAAGAAAGCAAGAATTATTCACATACAACAGACGAACGCCTTTCGTCTATACAACAAAGCGAAAATAATTGTATATTTACGAATAAATAACAGATCGCATGCATCATATACTACCGCCTGACTGTTGTCCCTTGCCTCGCTTCGTGGCTGAATGGGCTGGTGCGTTTGCTCTTCCGCTTCCTGTGGAAGGGACAGGTATCGCCCGTCAGACGGTCCATCAAAGCAAGTAAACCAAATATTTTTGTGAAAGACCAAAACAATAAAGTCTGTTTATTGATTGACACGAGCATACCCTGTGACCATAATATCTCGGCCAAAGAATTTGATAAGCTCAGAAAATATAAAGATTTGCTCGTCGAAATGGAAAAGATGTGGCATCTCAAGACGGTTACAATCCCAGTGATTGTAGGAGTCCTTGGAATGATCAAAGAAGGACCTGAAAATTATTTAAGAATGATCCCTGGCTTACCATCCATGCAGGAAGTGCAAAGGATTGTCTTAACTGGTGCATCACACATACTGAGAAGAGCATTGTCGCTGTGAATTTTCTTTCCCTTTCCCCCCTTCATTTTCTTCGTTTACTTTTTTTAATTTTTATTTTTTCCCTTTTCACTCTGTCTTTTTCTCTAACACTTGACTTTGTGAATGAACAATCTGGTGTGTTTATTTTAATGGCCTACCAGTGTATACAGTGCGTTTCTCTACCCTAGGGGTCAGGAAATCGCTCAGCAAGAAATGGAAACAGAATTGAAAGAAGATGGTAATGGAAAGGATAATGGTAGTAATAATAATAATAATAACTGTTTCACATTTTGGCTCAAGGCCAGCAATTATTGAGGAGGGTGCAACTCGATTACATCAACTCCAGTACTCAACTGGTGTTTATTTAACGATCCCACAAGGATAAAAGGCGAAGTCGACTCCGGCAGAATTGAACTTAGAAAGTAAAGTCGGAAGAAATGCCGCTAAGCAATTTTTCCTGTGCGGTAACGATTCTGACAGTTCGCCGCTTAATAATAATAATAATAATAATAATAATTATAATAATAATAATAATAATAATAATGATAATAATAATAATAATAATAAAGTGGAGATCAAATAAATAGCGCGTGTTTAATTGACAAAAGATAACCATAACCATACAGGCGCAGGAATGGCTGTGTGGTAAGAAGTTTACTTCCCAATCACATAGTTCCGGGATCAGT
>NC_069005.1:20069847-20073264 GCF_001194135.2 Octopus bimaculoides | reverse complement strand
TATATATATGGATGGATGTATTTGTGCGTCTGTATTTGTTTCCCACCATCGCTTGACAACCGATGTTGGTGTGTTTATCATACGGCTCGGCAAAAGAGACCGATAGAATAAGTATTAGGCTTACAAAGAATAAGTCCTAGGGTGGATTTGCTCGACCAAAGGTGGTGCTCCAGCATGGCCACAGTCAAATGGCTGAAGCATGTAAAAGAAAAAAAATACCCACATATATCAATAAAATAGAACAGTCTTTCAGTCACTGTTATTCTCAATGGGTTGTTATGTTTTGAAGGACTTTGTGGTGATGCAACGAAATACCTTTTTCTTGTTTTTTTAAAGAGGCGTTTGTGAAATAATGGGATTTCTGTATTATTGTTTCTGGTGAATAATTCACGAAGTTTATTGTGGAGAACATGTACAACCAGACACCCACATACAGCCACTTGAAAAAGCACTATAAAATATCACTTGACCCGCCTTTCCTCTGCATACACAAACCGCACAAGCGAAAATAAAACGGTATTTCAAACCTCGTGTTTGTTCACCAATAATTTTTCTACAATAGGCACAAAGCCAGAGATTTGGGGGAAAGCGGTCAATCATCGGTAACATCAGTCCCCTTACTCAACTGGTATTTATTTTATTGATCTCGAAAGGATAAAAGGCAAAGTCGACCCCGGCAGAATTTGAACACAGAACATAAAATCATATGAAAAACTACTAATTTTTTTCTAATGTGTGCTTTTGATTCTACAAGATTGCAGAACGTGTTCACTTGTAATCTTTTCTACCATGAGTACGAGGCCTGAAATTTTGTGGGGATGAGGCTAGTCGATTTCATCGACCCCAGTGCTTGATTGGTACTAATTTTATCGATCCCGAAAGGATGAAAGACAAAGCCGACCTCAGCGGAATTTGAACTCAGAACGTAGAGTCAGAAGAAATGTCATTAAGCAATTTGTCCAGTGCAATAACGTTACCGTACATTCACCACGTTAACGTGTTTAAAAATAATGCTGTATAACCGGTGTAACGAAACATTTTCACTTTTAATGAACAGGCATCGGATAGAATGCTTCGTGATATTTAGTTTAAGCCTCGGCAGTCTGAAATCAAATCCCAACATGATCAACTTTGTCTTTCAACTTTTTGAAATATTTAATCTGGGTTCAAATTCCGTAGAGGTCACCCTTGGATTCTATTCTTTCAAGGTCAGTAAAGAAAAGAACCAATCCAGAGCAGTTGATAAATGAAACTGTGAGAATATCGGATACCCTGTGGTGTTTGTTCTGGATCTTTGCATTCTGAGTTCAAATGCCACCGTGGCTTATTCGTCGAGTGGTTAGACTTGATCCTTGGCCCGGTTCAACACCACCAAATTATACCTTAGGTACATTTAGACCACATTTTTTACTAAAATTATAGCCATTACATCATGTCAAGACAAGGCTACACACACACACACACACACACACACACACACACACACACACACACACACACACACACACACACACACACACACACACACACACACACACACACACACACACACACACACACACATTTCCAATTCCGTCCAAATACTCTGACTAGGTTTTGGTGAGCCTGAGGCTATAGTAGAAAACACTTGCCCAAAGCGCTGCTCCATAACAATTCGAAAAGTTAAAAGCGAGCGTGGAACATATAGTGAGCTGTAGAATTAATCCCCCGACTATGCGGATCAGCGATATGGACGGTTTTCTGGTAACATGTATATAAAGTAAAAAGAACGGCATTATGTTTATTGTTCATGAAGGGACACTTGAGGCAGGCCATGAACGAAAGGTAATACTTATCCTCATTTAAACGTGAGTGTGCTGTTAGAACAAACCATACAGCAGTAGATACCACGAGAGAAACTCCCCGCTTTCGATATAATCAAGAATGCATTTTGCACCAAAAGCCAATATGAGAGTTTCTCTCATCGTATCTACCGTGGTATAAATTAGAAAATTACTATTTGTAAATCTCACAACGAGAGATATTCAGCAACAGTACTTTGTCCTAAACCAGGACTGCCATGTTATGTTGGCAAATAATCTTTACTACCATAGTATAGTTTTTTCTAACAGAACATCCACATTTAAGTGGGGATAAATATTACCTCCCTGTATTAATACTGCCTCTGTCGCTAATATATATTTACCATAAACATCATGTGGAAACATAAAGTTAAGGACACACTCATCCTGTAGGAAGCTAAGCTCTCTAGTACAGAAGTAATTGTGCAACGGAACCTCAGTTGACTCTGACGTGTTCAAAGAAGAGAGCAAGCACGGTTTTATACGATTGCAGCGTAGGATACAACAAAAAAAGGAAAAGAAGTGGTTTACAAATTCAAAAGATGTTGGCTTAAATGACTGAAAGCTTAAATGACTGAATATCATCGACTAGAGGAAAACAAGATGAGGAAAGAAGCTATTAGAATAAACGGACATGTGACCAATGAGAAGCTCAACAGAGAAGCAATGCGTCTTGGAAGAGTAGTGTCTGACATATTTAAAGGTCTTGACATAGGGTACTAGACCAGAAAGTTCATCAGTGCAATGACCATGGATATACTAATAGAAAAGACATAATGAAGAGACATTTTAATGATGAGCCAGACTCCAACTGAGTAGAAAGAAGAGGATCCACCATGTTAACAATTTTATTCTGAATTCGAAAATAAGATTATGGCAGTGAGTCTCAGAGAGCAGCAGTTCAAGGAAAGAAGCTACTAAAATAAAAATACTTATGATTAACAGGAGGTTGAACAGAGAAATGATATGGCTGGTTAGAGAAGCAGGTTTTCACAGAGGGCTCTAGACGAGAAAGTTCATCAGAGCAATGACTATAGAAATATTAACAGAAAAGACAACGAAGAGATATTTCGACAATGAGCTAAAGACTCCAGCATTGTAGAATGAAGAGGACCCTCAACATCATTCTCAATTCTGGATTCGATCGAGCAAGTTAACGTACCAATGATACATACTTTGCACAGTGTTTCCTAGTAGTGCGAAAGATCAGCGAGGTCTCCGTCAAAGATATAAGGATGGGGTTATGAGAACATTAGACCATTAAGGTATTAAACTTGCGGTTGGACTCTAGCAGCGAAGGATAGAAAACAGTGGAACAGTACGATTTCTGATACTATGGAAAAAGTTTTTTTGTTTCACTGTTATTTGCACGATAAATCAACGATTTCGAAAGATATTTTCTTTAAAGAGAAAAGATGTGAAACTTGCTGCAATTCAATAGAGACTGAATTTACGTGTTCATACTAACGGTTGTCTCTGTTTAGACATTAGACAGTTACGGGTGTTTGAATGTAGATGTGTGTGTGTGTGTGTGTGTGTGTGTGTGCGTGCGTGCGTGTGTGTGTGTGTGTGCGCG
>NC_069005.1:20068411-20068883 GCF_001194135.2 Octopus bimaculoides | reverse complement strand
GTGCGCGCATGTGGCAGATGGTGTGCAACAGCCGTAAATCCATGTATTTCATGTTAATTTCAACAGGGTAACTTCCAGTAACCTCAGGGTATGTGTGTGTGTGTGTGTGTGTGTGTGTGTGTGTGTGTGTAATGTCAAAATAATAGCTTAAACATTTCATTTTTATCACGAAATGTGATAATTTGAAGATTAGGAGCTATAGTCGCCGTGTGTTTATGTTGCTGGCAAATATGAGGAGATTAGATAAGAATTTAGGCCTTGAGTTTCCTAATAAAGCGGTAGACTCTACTACACACTCACCCCATATAAAAACTTTTAAGTTGTCTGATAAGACAACAGGACAATCCCATAACACGATGTAGCAGCTTTATGCGTGTGTGTGTGTGTGTGTGTGTATGTGTATTATGTGTGCTTATATACATATGGGTATATATATATATATATATATATATATATATATATATATATATAT
>NC_069005.1:20064480-20067016 GCF_001194135.2 Octopus bimaculoides | reverse complement strand
ATATATATAATCAATAAATATGATGGTCGCTGCTGTCAGTTTCGATGTATGAGTGTTTGAATGAGAGGACTTAAATTTATAGAGAGTAATAGAAAGAAAAAAAAACAAAAAGAAACACTAAATAGCAGCATCTATTTGCGATGAATGCATAAATGTAATTTCAATTCAGATGTGGATTTTGTTATGAAGTCGCAATGGGAACATAGATAATTTTCGGTTTGCCTTAGATTGGGCAAGTGTGTCTGTTGTTGTCTGTGGGATATGCTTTTTCTATTTTTATTCGTATTCAACCCAAATTGTTTGGATGCATCGTGACGCATTTTACGCAATGCAGATCGATCTCGGCAATGACTTTCCCAATATGCCAAGTTAAGCTGTAGAGATTTTAGTGATTGCTTCAACTTATCCTTATACCTAAGGACAGGTCTTCCTTTGCCACGATATCCCTCCGTTTATTTACCATACAAAAGAATTTTCGGGATGCAGTCATTTTTCAGTCGAATAGCATGTCCTACCCATCTGCACTGAATTCTCATCAACATGCTTTGGATACTGGGGATATCAGATTTTGGCATTGGATATCTCATCTTAGCATTTTATGCTGCATATGTTGCGCAAACAGCACTTGCGAAAGATTTCAAGCTTCTTTATATGTCTGTAGTAGGGAGTCCATGCTTCTGCCCCTACAAAAGTGTGCCCAAAATACAAGATCTGATATACACTTATTTTCCTTTTCAGACTAACATCATATTAATCCTACAAACGATGGGCAAGTCTTTCAAAAGCACTTGTAGCCTAAATATTCTAACATTGATTTCAATGTTACACACACACACACACACACACACACACACACACACACACACACACACACACACACACACACACACACACACACACACACACTCACACACACACTCATACACACACGCAAAAAGCACACACACACACACACACATACACACACGCAAACACACGCATGCGCGCAAAGTTTTTTTTATATAAAAAGAAATTGCTCTTTCTAACGATGCCTTACATTCAATCATCTATCGGTTTGCCTCTCTATCGATTAATTTATAGATGTTTTCATCTATTCGATATATAAGAACAGAATTTTAGTAATATAATATATATAGGAAATGGAGAGTTTGAACTCAGAAAACTCAATTTATTTACATAAAAGTCAAATTTCATAACGCCTACGTGCGTTTCAATGTCTACTTTCATTCATATTTTACAATTAAAAATTGCATTATGAATTTAGAAAGTAAAAATCTCTTCAAGGCAAAAATTGACATATTCATTTAAATCCTAATAGATGTAATGTTCACTGCAGACTGTGTGTCTTTGGATTTTTATTCAGTTACATACCAATCTATGGGAGCGTTCCTTATAGACTTTACAGAGTCTATAAGGAACACTCAGTCTATAAGGAACACTCAGTCTATAAGGAACACTCCCATACATATGTAATTGAATAAAATCCAAAGATTTTATGTTTATATATGTATGTATGTACGCAACGTCAATGGCATTATTAAATATGTATTTCTGCTTCTTTTTGCTATTTCAAACTAATACTAATTTTAATTCAACCTGCCGGCTAATTGCAACATCGGTGGTTTTGTTTCTAATCACTGTATAACTGTATTCGTAGCGGCTGAGTTTTCTCCTAACGTGAAGTGTCAGTGGATACTTGCTCCTAACGAAGTCCAAAGAGGTAGAAATACGTATTTATCAATGCCACAGCCACTGCTGGGTGATTTTAATCTGCTGTTCGGAGCTAGGAAAATAGCTGTAATTTTTAGCAGACCATCGTCACGAATGTTTATCAATTGCTATTCTCATTTAGCCACAGGCTAGAAAAGACACGGAAGACCTATGATCATAGATACATGTTCCAACGATAGCCATCCGGACTTTTTTAACGCAATGTATTGAGACCCATATTTTCTCCAATCTGTTCATTCTTTTAAAAACTGTAGTCAACGGTTTCAGGTAGATTTAGCTGCTATTTCTAGTAAATCCCACGTCTGCACAGAAGTCAGCGTGTTGTTCTTGTTTAGCCCCAGCTAAGATCTGATCGTGAGGACCCAAGGTAAAATGTATTCCATTTATGACCATCTCGGCTTTACAGTTACACAAGACCGGCTGATGATGATTTGAGTGCAGTTTGGTTGCTACTTTTAGCCAGTCGAGAGGGTGCATATAAAATTCTCTGTTGTGACACGTGGTTTCACATTCCAGTCCAGGTCAAGGAGAAATACAAAAACACAAACAATAGACGTAATGAATGGAAGTGGATGTATCTGGAAATTCTTAAAATGCACTCAAATGTGTAGTTAATAAATGAGAGTAAGTCCAGTTTGAGGTAATGTGCGTGACATCATCGTCACACACGTACACTTAAGCATGCAAACACGCCAAAGACAGACAGACAGACACACACACACACACACACACACACACACACACACACACATGTACATGTATATACATACATGTAACGGTACCACTACAAGTGTGCATATTATAT
>NC_069005.1:20061776-20063614 GCF_001194135.2 Octopus bimaculoides | reverse complement strand
TATATATATATATAATATATATATTCCAGTGAAAAGAAGAGAAAGAAAATTCTCTAACACATCTTTAATTACAAATGTTTTCGTATCATCTCCATTTGCAACGCCAGTTTATGCGAAAATTTTAAAACAAAAATCACGTACACACACACACACACACACACACACACGCACAAAAGGGTTAGAATTTAGGGTTAGGGTAAGGATTAGTGTTAGGTTTAGGATTTCAGATTATGTTTCGCGTTTAAGGTTATGGGTTATGGTTGGGATTAGGGTTAGGGTTAGGGTTAGGGTTAGGGTTAGGGTTTAGAATGAAGGTGCGTCGCTTATCGGTGAGTGTATTCGGCTCACGGTCTTGAGGTTCCAAATTCTATTCCCGCCGGCACGTTCTGTCCTTGAGCAAGACACTTTATTTCGTGTTGCTCTAGTTTACTCAGCTGGCAAAAATGAGTAGTACCTGTATTTCAAAGCTTGGTACTGTAATATTTATACCAAGGGACATAAATCTTAACTTAACCCCTGCTCGTTAACTTAACCCCTGCTCGTTAACTTAACCCCTGCTTCGTTAACTTAACCCCTGCTCGTTAACTTAACCCCTGCTTCGTTAACTTAACCCCTGCTCGTTAACTTAACCCCTGCTTCGTTAACTTAACCCCTGCTCGTTAACTTAACCCCTGCTTCGTTAACTTAACCCCTGCTCGTTAACTTAACCCCTGCTTCGTTAACTTAACCCCTGCTCGTTAACTTAACCCCTGCTTCGTTAACTTAACCCCTGCTCGTTAACTTAATCCCTGCTTCGTTTCTTAACGTAACCCCTGCTTCGTTTCTTAACGTAACCCCTGCTTCGTTTCATCGTCTTTTTCACAGCAACCACAGATGTGTCTATTCACCCCCAACCATCTCTATATTCGTTTGTCACATTCGGTGTGTCACATTAAGGGTACGCGTGTTTGTGGAGTGTTCAGCCACTTGCACGTTAATTTCACGAACAAGCTGTTCCGTTGATCAAATCATCAGGAACACTCGTCGACGCAACCGACTGATAAAACATGGAATCCATAAAACATGGAAACCGGATAAGCTCTGTCAACAAGCATAATCTCTCTCCCAAAATACTCACGTCTCCGCCTCGACTAGATATTGTTCCCTCATTTTTATTGATAATGCATGTTTTTGCATGCGCAAAGGAACCATTCTCTTTTATTTTCCGCGTTGAAAATTTCTTTTCGGATCTTAAAGCCCGTGACATCCGTTCTTTCCCTCACATTTTCGTTCGCGGCAAATTATCACAAGTTTCGACAGATTCTCAATTATAACCTATTTTAATGTTTTAGTTTTTGAGATCCTCATTAATCAACCGATATTTTATTGCTGATATGGGCATTTAAAAAAAATACTAAATCTATTGTTAAAATGTTGACAAATTAGTTAGGATCCAGCTGTTAAAATGTTGACTGTACAACAAACTGGTTATTAAAATACCGACAGCTCACCTCTGCATACACATATATCTTGATTTTTCGTCTTTTATCTCTTACTCGTTTCAGTCATTAGACTGCAGCTATGCTGAGACACTACCTTGAAGGGTTTAGTCGAACACACCAATCTCGATATATATTTTTAAGTCCGATAATTATTATATAGCAATCACGTTTGCCAAACCGCCACGTTACGGGTACGTAAATAGACCAACCCTGTTGTCAAGCGGTGATGGGGACAAACACAAACAAAAGGACACCCAACACTCATACATACATACATACATACATACATGCCCACATATACGCATATACGTATATCTATCTATCTATCTATCTATCTATCTATCTATCTATCTATCT
>NC_069005.1:20059867-20060548 GCF_001194135.2 Octopus bimaculoides | reverse complement strand
TATATATATATGTATATATATATATATATACATATACTACATATATGGAAAATCGGTGTGTGTTTGTTTGTTGCGTTGTTGTTAGCTAACTCCTCCTACATCGTTTTATTGATTTTGATGAAACTTGACACGTGAGTAGAACGCATGTCTGGAAACCTCGTGACATACTCAGATTGTTGAAAAATTCGATAATACGGCCCTTGGAAGGGACCCTTATATCTACCTCATGTAACTATTTTTTTAACACTCAAGGGAAATAACCCATAGCACTTGCACAATATTATTTTAAACACTCCAGGTAAATGACCCATTTCATTGTTTATGTTCGATTACCTTGAATATTGATTTTTGTGTGTCCAATTTTTAATTTTTGTAGACAATATCACTTTTATACTTTATTTGACACGTGAGTAGAACTCATTTCTGGGAACCTTGTGACATACTTAGATTGTTGAAAAATATCGATAATAGGACCCCTCCAATGGATCCTTCTATCTACTATGTATTACTAATACTTTATTTAAACAATCCAAGGGAAATAACCCATACCACAACCCAAGGGAAATAACCCATACCACATGCAGTCAGTGTGTTATCTCTCTTTAATGTTTTGGTTAAGCTCTTGGGGTATTTATGTATGTATGCGGTATGTAGGGGTACAGTTTGTGTGGGGGCTTATAT
>NC_069005.1:20057339-20059598 GCF_001194135.2 Octopus bimaculoides | reverse complement strand
GTGATTATTGTCATAATGGGGCACGCAAGTATGATAAGATCTACTTCCTTTCAATGTGCACAAGGAATAGAAATTTCCCTTCTGCTGTTCAGATAGATGCCTGGGTGCTGGGAGCTCGTTAGAATCGCTCTTTTCTCAGCCAGGCATAAGCTGCTACTGAAATACGCTTTACATTTCTTTAGAATCCTTCACTTTGTGCTGAACTCGGTGGCGTTTTCTTTCAACGACCATACGTGCTTGACCAGGGTTGTGGCGTTACATCTCTCCGGGATGCTGAAAGAGGACTTGTGGTTGTTATAGCGGTGTCTGAAGGAGCCCTCAGTTGCTCCTATATATTTTCACACGTTTGATTGTCCATTTGGTCCTTTTGCTGTTAACTCTGCCTCGTATACGACAGTCTTTGTATTACAGTGGCCGTTCAGTGAGCATGTGTTACCCTTATGTGAACATCCCGGCTCTGCCTCAGTTGTGAACCTACCTGCTAAAATCATTTTTACATTGGGTGCACAGCTAAAGGAAATTCTCAGAGTGTGCCTATTAAATATTTTGCTTGTCTACTAAGCTAAAGAAAACCTTACTTATTCGGGTTTTAACACTTAGAGAGAAGGGCTGTGCAAACCACAACACTTTCCGGTGACGCATTCTCTTGGGGTTGAGGTTAGGGTTTGTTAAGTAACTAATTCTATCCTTGAAACCGCTGATGGCCGCAGCCTCATTATTGTACGGGGTGGCAGCCTAAAAAATCTCTTTGCTTGAAGATAGCTTGGAAAATCTTCTGCTGACACTTTTTACTAGGTTCTTGAAAACTGTGTCTGAATGACAGGAACCTGCGTTAATAATGATAGCTTTTCATTTGGCTTCCTAAAGGATCTATAGGCACCGCACTCAAGGAAATCCACCGTTTTCATGTTGGTTTCTATCGTGATGCTTCAATCCAAGAGAATTCATGGTGCTGGTGAGGTCCTTTTTAAGCTTATGTAGCGTGTGACCATTTGCCCCTCTTGATATTGCCAGCGCATCCTCCCTGAAGAAGCCAAAGCTGGTGGAAGGGAACTTCTTTTTGAGTAAATCTAGGACGAAGAAACCAACGAGGTCACACATGTCACGTCGAAGGAGCCTTCTGGGTCAGTTCGTTTGGCCCGGGCCGACTTCTTGCTGAAGAGTAGGGTCCTGGCTTGCATGGTAATGCCTATGCTCTCGTCACTAACTTCAGTGTAGGACCTAGCGAAGTCCTGTGCCTTAAAAAGGATCTCCCTCGATATAGATGGGTAAGAGTCCACTATATCGAATTGGATAAACCTAGCTCTACCCCTTCTGCTATTGGTTTTAAACCATGTTATGACCTCACTGGTGTTACGCCATAGGACGAGGCCAGATGCACTTCTAACGCCGTTATTGATCTTCCAGATGAGCTGTTTGCTCACCTTCCGATCTCAGACTTTACAGGGTCTCTTCAGCCTGCACTTAGTCAAAGTTTGATTTATGGCCCTTGACCGTAATAAAGGCTCCTTTCATCGCAAGTGTCTCTACCCTAACCTCTATATCTAGTTTAACCGCTATATCCTTGGCCTTAAAGTTAATGCTATCATAAGCTTGAGGGGCTGTCCTCTTGTACGTTTGCGTGTGTGTATGTATATACATATGTGTCACAATATGTGGATTAAGTCACAATATATGGATTCAAGTAATCCAGTAGTACTCATAGAAAAAAATCTCCTTAATGTATCATTCAGCAAAACATAGAATATATAGCACAATACAAGAGAAAACGATAAGGTATATATAAAGTTACAAAGTGTAGAGAAATTGTTTGATGAAATTTTTATTTAACAATAAATTTCATCAAACTATTCCTCTGTTATTTGTGACTTTATACGCATCTGGTTGGAAAGGGGTTAAGCATCCATACAGAACAAAGGGGATGGTGGCAAACCCTGCTGTACTCTTTCACCACAATTTCTCTCACTCTTACTTCCTGTTTCTGTTGTGCCTGTATTTCAAAGGGTCAGCCTTGTCACACTGTGTCACGCTGAATATCCCCGAGAACTACGTTAAGGGTACAGGTGTCTGTGGAGTGCTCAGCCACTTGCACGTTAATTTCACGAGCAGGCTGTTCCGTTGATCGGATCAACCGGAACCCTCGACGTCGTAAGCGACGGAGTGCCAACAACAACAACAACAACAACAGGGGACAGGAATAGGGTTCAAGGGGTCAAGTTTCAGGAATTCTATTGAAATGAAAAGAATTCTTTGGAATTG
>NC_069005.1:20053625-20056662 GCF_001194135.2 Octopus bimaculoides | reverse complement strand
TATACACATATATACATATATACATATATGGTGCTTTGTCTTTTTGTCCGACGTCACTTCGTCAAACGTCTTTTCGTTCACGTCTTTTGGTCCGACGTCCTTTTGTTCGATGATTTTTTTTTTGTCCAACGACTTTTTGTCCAATTTTAAATAAACTCTTTAGAAAACAAGGTGAAATATCTTTAACGATATGTTCATAGAACTATAACCAGCCTCGTTATAGGATTATTATTATCGTTCTTTTTCCTTCTCTGATAACAGTTTTACTTTCTCTTTTTCTTTCTCTCTCTTCAGTATGGTGCTGTGTATAGAGAGTGCTGCAAATTTAGTGTTCACGTTTTTAATTTACCCATCCCGAAATGACAAAGTTCATAGTATCGACCAAAAACAAAAGAAAAGTAGTTGATGAAAGTAATTACATCTACAGTTTTGATTGAAACAATACAAAACAAGGAAAAGAATACTGGACATCTGGATTTCTCGCTAATCCAGGGACTAGAACTGGTTTTGAAATATCTGAAGAGTATTGTAAACTTGATAATGGCGAACAGTTTCTGAGATACGATTCGAGTGTCGAGGATCAACAGCGCATATTAGTATTTGTATCAGAAAGTGTTCTTCAGGATATAGCATCATATCGTCGTTGGGCAGGTGATGGAACGTTCAAAATTGTGTCAGAATAGTGGTTTCAACTGTTTAGCATTCATGTACAAGTTAAAGGTAGCAGTTTTCCATGAGTTTTTGCATTACTGCCGAACAAAACGAAGCAGATATACGAATTATTTTTCAAGTAATTGAAAATTATGCAACCTAATCCATATCCGCTTGATCTCATGGCAGATTTCGAAGTTGCAGTTCAGAAGACATTTAATTTATCCTTCCCTAATTCATCTATCGAGGCATGTTTGTTTCATTTGAGCCAATCAGTATTTCGAAAGATTACGGATTTAGGCCTCAAAGAAAAATACAATAAAGACTCTGAATTCTGTCTTAAAATTCGATGTGCTTCAGCATTAGCCTTCCTACCCATTGAAGATGTCGAAGAGGCCTATGAAGAATTAATAGACGATGAAGAAATACCTACTTACTTCGACTTGACTTACATAAGCGTTGTGAGAGGACGTGGTGCTAGACGAAAGTGAAAACCATCTACATTCCCGATAGCTGTATGGAATGTTAATCAGCGTATTCTTCAAGATCTCCTCAGAACAAATAATGCTGCGGAGGGGTTTCATTCTGCAATAAAGCGTTCGGCGGGTAGAGCACATTTGAATATTTGGAATTTGTGATTCCGAATTTTGATGCAGAGCATCTTAATTTTCTTCGGTGGCTCTTACCGCGCCAAGGGTTAAACTTAACTCACCATGGCGGCTTATAAGAAAACTGTTGAACTCATACGCTGATTTCAAAAGCGGTAAAAGTGAAAACTACAAATAATATGGGTAGCTTATTAGCAATTATAATATGTATGTATGTATGTATGTATGTATGTATGTATGTATGTATGTATGTATGTATGTATGTATGTATGCATGTATATATGTATATATATCTATATATAACATATAATTTATACATGCATGTATGTATGTATGTGTGTAACGAGATGATAGTTTTTCAAATTGTTAACTATATATTTTGATCTTAACTAAAACGCAAGTGGCCAATGAGCTAAGGAGAAAGTGTAGTTTGAAATTAACTACACAATTCGAGTTTCCGTTAGAGCGAAATTACAGGCCCTATCCCGAAATCAATGGTCATATTTACAATTTCCGTAGACGCAAAATCCCGTTACGAGAGGGGTGACCGCATATAGTTTACTTTTCCGGTAAGGTAAGATCATCAACAAAAGTACATCATCCAGTGAGAGATAAATATGTAAATGGATCTAAGAAATGCAACTTATGCCTAGCGGAAAGATCTCACATTTTGCCAAGAATTCAGCCACACTTAATTCAAGATCCGAAATTTTTAGAAAATGCAAGCATATCGACAATTTTCTTTTGGCGAACTGAAGGACACCCTCTTTGAATTGAGCAGTTGTCTCGCAGACTTTAGGCCCTTCTAGCTGAATTATTCTACAACTAGCTGAATTATGACTTCTACGGTCTTTCTTTTACCGTTTTTATTCACCCTTTGTCTTCTCATTCCACTTTTTGAATCAACTTTCTTGTTTTTTCTCGTGGTTTCTCATGTATCAGAGTCTTGATTTTCCAATAGAACAAACCATCTACTCAGAACCTGAAGATGGCTTGGAGACACAAGGCAGATTATAAAAACCTGTCTAACCAAGTGTCTTAATGGTAAGAAACTATTAGTACCTCTCATTTTAATACAACGTACATTAAATAATATATATATACACACACACACACATACATACATACAAATATATATTTATATATATACACGCATACATGCATGTGTGTGTGTGTGTGTGTGTATGCGTGCGTGTGTGCGCATGTATATATATAGGCTGTGTGGTAACAAGTTTGCTTCCAAACCACATGGTTCCAGGCTCTATCTCACTGTATGATACCTTGGCCAGGTGTTTTCTACTATAGTTTTGGATCGAACAAAGCCTTGTGAGTAGATTTGGTAGACAGAAACTGGAAGAAGCCCGTTGTATATATATAATTATGTATACGTCTATGTATGTGTCTGTACGCTTGTGTTTGTTTCCAACTAACCGGAGTTAGTTTGTTCACGACTCCGTAACATTGCGGTTCGGAGAAAAGAGTATCAATAAAATAAATAAAAAAGTACTGGGGTCGATTTCTTCGATTCAAGCACCCAAGGCAGTGCCCCAGCATGGCCCCATTCTAATGACTCAAAGAAAGTAAATCATTAAAGATATTATGTGTATGTGCGTGCGCGCACGTGTGTGAGAGGTACAGGAAAGCATTTTTCTCATGAAGATCTTTTACTAATTACTGAATCTTTTATCATACCCTAATTAACGTGTGTGTGTGTGTGTGTGTGTGTGTGTGTGTGTGCGTGTATACATATATATATATATATATATATATATATATAT
>NC_069005.1:20051195-20052692 GCF_001194135.2 Octopus bimaculoides | reverse complement strand
TATATTCCTCATATATGTGTATATATTTATGTAAAAATATACGAATGAAGGCATGACTGTGTGGTAAGAAGCTTGCTTACCAACCACACAGTTTCTGGGTTCAGTCCCACTGCGTGGCACTTTGAGAATGTCTTCTACTATAGCCTCGAACCGACCAAAGCCTTGTGAGTAGATTTGGTAGACGGTAATTGAAAGAATCCCGTCGTATATGTTTGTGTCTGTGTTTGTTCCCCAACCGTGAGAGGTCCAGGAAAGCATTTTTCTCATGAAAAACTTTTACTAATTACAGAATCTTTTAGCATACTCTAATTAACGTGTGTGTGTGTGTGCGCGTGTGTGTGTGTGTGTGTGTGTGCGTGTGTGTGTGCGCGTGCGTGCGCGCGTATATATATAGTCATATATATTCCTAATATATATTTATATAAAAATGTATGAATGAAAGCGTGGCTGAGTGGTAAGAAGCTTGCTTCCCAACCACACGGTTTCTGGGTTCAGTCCCACTGCGTGGCACCTTGGGCACTTGTCTTCTACTATAGCCTGGGGCCGACCAAATCCTTTTGAGTGGATTTGGTAGACGGAAACTGAAAGAAGCCTGTTGTATATGTGTGTGTGCGTCTGTGTCTGTCCCCCACCGTCGTTTGACAACCGATGTTGGTGTGTTTATGTCTCCATATCTTAGTGGTTCAGCCAAAAATACCGATAGAATAAGTACTCGGCTTACAAAGAATAAATCTTCGGGTCGATTTGTTTAACTAAAGGCGGTGCTCCAGCATGGCCGCACTCAAACGACTGAAGCAAATAAAAGAATATATGTGTGTGTGTATATATATATATGTATATATATATATGAATGTATGTACAAGTTTGAATGCTTGTGTGTATTTTTGTATGTGTGTGTGTGTGTGTGTGTGTGATTCCATGAGAGATAAATTACAGACTGCACAATTCTTATCAGAATAATTTTAGACATTTACAAGTGTGAGTGCTCGCTTTGGCTTCCACGCGGCTGTAGTAGTAATACCATCAGGAGAAGCAGCGGTAGTAGTAGTAGTAGTAGTAGTAGTAGTAGTAGTAGTTGTAGTAGTAGTAGTTGTTGTTGGTATTTGACCCCTAAGTTAGCCCTTCTCGAGCAAACCTATTATCAAAAATATTCCAGTTATGACCATCCAAGCCTTTCTTCTTCTTCTATTTTTTTTTTTTTTTGCTACGTGCTGGGAACCCAGGATGATATTATCGTCCAATGTATCATTTTCAAAAGCAGGAAGGTGGAATTTGATGAGCGGGGGGTGTATGTGTGCTATTTCTAGTATGTCGAATCTCCACTTTGAAGGACGCTCTTCGACTTTGTCTCTCGTTGTCAACATTCATTTGTCGTCTTGTTAATTTGATAACGACGAGGAGATAACGATAATGATGATGACGATGACGACGTCAATGATGATGCTAATGATAATAATTAATGATTAATGTTCATTAAGAATATAGAAATATATAGAA
>NC_069005.1:20047827-20050745 GCF_001194135.2 Octopus bimaculoides | reverse complement strand
TTACTCTTTTACTTGTTTCAGTCTTTTGACTGTGGCCATGCTGGAGCACCGCCTTTAGTCGAGCAAATCGACCCCAGGACTTATTCTTTGGATACCTAGTACTTATTATATCGGTCTCTTTTGCCGAAACCGCTAAGTTATGGGTTTCGTAAACACACCAGCATCGGTTGTCAAGCGATGCTGGGGGACAAAACACAGACACACAAACACATACACACATACATACATATACATATATACGACGGGCTTCTTTCAGTTTCCGTCTACCAAATCCACTCACAAGGCTTTGGTCGACCCGAGGCTATAGTAGAAGACACTTGCCCAAGATGCCACGCAGTGGGACTGAACCTGGAACCATGTGGTTGGTAAGAAAATTTTGTTGCTATTGTTGTTAAAAGTTAATTAGAAATAGATTAATGACAGGAGAGTAGATGGGTGGTTAGGCGGATAACGCTCAACTTTGAGGCATTAAGCTACTCTTCTACTACACTATAACAATTGCTAATAATTATAGGTTTGATAGTATATAATAAGAGGAAGTGTAGTATATATACCGAAGAATATAGACATTTAGCGGAATTAAGTAATCGGATAATAAAAAAGAAAATAAACAAATAAAGTAGGTAAATGATTGTGTGTTAAGAAGTTTACTTCTTAAACACATGGTTCTAGGTTCATCTACTACAGCCACGGGCCAACCAAAATCTTGTGAGTGGATTTCGTACACGGAAACTGAAAGAAGCCTGTTGTGTGTGTGCGTGTGTGTGTACGCAAGTAGATATATATATATATATTCAACTGAGTGGACAAACGAAAGAAGGGCACTCAACAAATTTATTGTGAGTTACAATACGGGCATGTATTACCCGTACAGGAAGCCTAACGAGGAAACAATATACGTACGCAAGAGCTCAATACATTCCTCCGCTGTAATTAGAAACCTGGTTTCAGGCATTAGCAAACGACTATTTAATTTCTCGGCCAATAGAGAGATCTTTAACAGGATCGCCCTCCTCCATTACAACGATGCTTTGGCTAGGTGCGGGTTTACTGAGAAGCTCACGTAGGTGGACAATCTCCAAATACCCTCTCCTCGCCCCAAGAGGATTAGGAAAAGGAAAATTTTATGGTACAACCCATCTTTCAGCCTAGAAGTTTTCACCAACGTAGCTAGGGGTTTCCTGTCGTTAATTAAGAAACACTTCCCTTGAGGCCACAAGTATTACAAACTCTTCAATTCCCATAATGTCAAGGTGAACTATTCTTGCTTAGACAGCTCTCTAGAAGGATCCTGTCTTTCAAGGGCCATAGTGTACAGAGCTACCCTTGCACCATTCGATAGCATTACTACACACTATACGGGTATGACAGCTAACGACTTCAAAGGACGATACACCCAGTATATGTACTCGTTCAGATGCAGGGACAGAGAGTACCCTACTTCCCTGTTTCGTTTTCTCTAGAGACTCTGTAACCTCCAAGACGAAACACCCAGAATCAAGTGGTCTATTGTCGATAAAGAGTCACCATATTCACCCGGCGCCCCCAACTACCAGCTCTGCCTCCGAGAAAAACTGCATGTCCTTCAACAACCCGCAGTATCCATCAGCAAGAAATTCGATTTGTCTTATTGCTGTCACCAGTGGTATGCCCTTCTGGCAAATTTCATGCCTCCGACTGCCGACAACCCGGATATACCACCTTAGTACCAGCTGCTACTCCGTAACAAGGTCAACGTCACCAACCAACCCCATGAGCAAGACCGCCAATTACCAATCCTCAACGCTTGTTACGCGCATGTATACTCATGTATGCGCCTGCGTGAGTACGCATGTATGTATATGTGTGTGTGTGCGAGCGTACATATGTATGTATGTGTGTGTATGCGCATCTAAGTGCGTGCGCGCGCATGTTCGTTCATATATGTGTGCGCATGTGTGTGTGGGGCACACGCTCGCATCAATACAATACAAATAGTAGAAAGGATTATCAATATTATTATTAAATAAGGCGGCGATTTGGCAGAATCGTTAGCACGCTGGGCGAACCGCTTAGCGCTATTTCGTCTGTTTTTACGTTCTGAGTTCAAATTCCGCCGAGGTTGACTTTTCCTTTCAACGATTCAGGGTCGATAAAGTGGGATTCCTTGGTTGTCTCTTTGATGAACTTCCCCCTTTCGGGGAATTATTATTGTTTAATTGTTTTGTTAATTGTTTTTGTTACTTATTGCATACACAGTATTGTTCAACACACCACTTGTCCCTTGTATTGTATAGTCCCTATTTGTTTTGTATTTGGTCTTTACGGCCAATAAAGAAACGATTACTATTATTAAGGCGGAATCGTTAGCACGCTGGACGAAATACTTAGCGATATTTCACCCGTCGCTCTGTTCTAAGTTCAAATTCCACCGAGGTCGATTTTGCCTTTCATCCCTTTCAGGGTTGATAAAATAAGTACCAATTGAACACTGGGCTCGATGTAATCGACTTATTCCCTCCCCTAAATTGCTGCCCTTGTGGCAAAATTTGAAGCCATTATCATAATCATTATTAAATTGATTATCACAATAATTCTTTCTGTCGAGGTAATATGCACACCGCCTCATGCGATGAATAAGTGAGTTGGTTTTATCAATGAGATTTTTCTTGTTCTTAACACTAAGTGCTTTATAGATATCTGCCTGGATTTATTAATCCCCTTTTATCTGACTGGATTTATTAATCCCCTTTTATTCTTTTCATCTTCAAGTGCTTACGGCGAATTATATTTAAAATGGAGAAAGTATTTATGGACACGTCTTTAAAAGTAAAAGGACATACCTTTACCACTTGGGAAAGAATACATGAAAAATATGATAGAGAGAGAGAGAGAGAGAGAGAGTGAGAGAGAGAGAGTGAGAGAGAGAGAGAGAGAGA
>NC_069005.1:20043187-20047553 GCF_001194135.2 Octopus bimaculoides | reverse complement strand
ATAACGGTTTCAAATTTTGGCACAAGGCCAGCAATGTCAGGGGTGGGGGTTTGATTACAACGACCCCAGTGTTGAGCTGATACTTTATTGTATTGACCCCGAAACAATGAAAGTCAAAGTCGACCTCGGCTGAATTTAAGCTCAAAACGTGAAACCGGAAGCATCTGGTCTATGTGCTAAAGATTCTGTCAGCTCATCGTCCTAATAGTAAAAAAAAAAATTAATAAATACTTTCTACTAAAAGCAGAGGGCCTTACATTTTTGGGGAGCGAGTTAGTTGATTACATCGACTTCAGTTCACGAATGGTACTTATTTTCTCGACCCCGAAAGAATAAAAGGCAAAGTTGACCTCAGCAGAATTTGAACTCAGAACATAAAGAGCGGAAGAAATACCGCTATTTTGTCCGTCATGCAATCGATGCTGATCGTTTGCCGTCTTATAACAAGTTTTACTCTCGTTTGTATGGGAGTAGATGAACCTGTCATTACAAGCTAATTAAACCCTTGTTTATTAGCTAATTGATTAAGTTAAGTGGTTAACTGAAATTCTACCGATTTATATCCGCTTTTTTCAAATCCAATCCATTCGCTTGCTCTCTTATTCCTGTCCTCACTACGTACGTCTGAATGAATTACTGGGTTTCGTGAGTAATTGTTAATTGGTTAATTAGTACCAAGTAATTATTGGCTTAGCAGCACCAAATAATTATTAATTTAATTAATCACAGAGCTCCACACTCACATGGTATCTATTTATATTTAGGAATAGTAGTTCAATGTCCTGGCCTGATTTTGGCCACATCTCAGGACGAGAATGGTCTACACCAGGCATGGGCAACTTCTGGCTTGAAGCAGGCCGCATAAAACCCGCACAATACATTGCTCGTCAAAAAGCGGGCTGTACTACAATAAAAACTCGAGGTAATTTTTCGTTCGTGTGCTATTCAGAAAGTCTCGTGAGCCGCAGTTTACTCATGACAGATCTACATTACCTTTGGTCGAGCGCTTCGATGACGTCCAAGTGCATGCAGTAGGTCTCTTCTAATGGAATCAGGACGTTGCGATGACGGGAAGAGAGTAAGATCATCACATAAGGTTCCAGTCGCGATTGTTGATATCAACGACCGAACGAACGTAATTTAAAGCAGTAAGAAACCGGCTTTCTTATAGATCTCAAACACTTCCCTACACAATGAATCATCATCATCATCATCATCATCGTGGTCGTCGTCGTCGTTGTTTACTTTTAATCTGCATGTTTGATGCACCACTTACTGGGACACATCCAGCGCTCCAGGGAAAGTAAAGGTTAAGAGATGTTGAAATATAACTGAAAGTTTGGGGAGGAGAAATGGCGAGGGTGGTTGAGAAATATATTCATATAATACAACACAAACATTTAAAAGTGATAGGGTTTTTCTAAGGATGTGAGCAGTACTTTCAGCGCAATTTTTTGTATTTCCTTCAGGCATGGTTCTCCTGGGATGTTGTCTAAATGTTTCTGAAATCCCTTTCTTTATCATACCTTGGGCACCAGCAACAGTTTTGCTTTAAGATGCCACATTTTTTGTATTTCAATTTCCACGTCTTTATATTAACTTTGTCAAATTTCTTTACAGAGATATTTTTTATCAGTGGGAATACTTACATCTGTTAGTCTGCAAGTATTTTCTTCCTTGTCTTTAATAATTATATCTGGTCGATTAGTCTGGATCATTCTGTCATTGTTGGCTGGAAAATTCTAGAGGGTAGTGACATTTCTACCTTCAGCGACTGACTCAGGATGATGTTCATATAAGTTAGCAGGAATGCTGATTTTGTAGTGGTTACATATTTTCCAATGCAGATACTGTTCTACACTATCGTGGCTATTTTGTAATCGTTTGGTGTCAGCACAAGACATCCTGAAACTAGGTGGTTTCTTGTTTCGCCAAATGTGTCGCAGAATCTGCATTTAGGGCCAGTACCGTTTTGAAAAACGTTAACTTTGTAATTTCTGGTAAGCAAGCTTTGATCTGTACCGCCAGTATGAAACCTTCAGTCTCTGCTTTCAATCCTGAACTCTTCATCCACTGATGGGTTTTTACTTGGTCTACACCAGCATTTTGATTTTGGAGAATATATTGCTCATGCAAAAGCTTCTTCTTCCACTGCTTCTCAATTTGTTTCTGCCCGTTCTTTTGTGCAGAAGACGACAGAAAAAAAGGCATTTCATAAGTGTTGCATGAAAGTTACCAGCATGTGGAGAAAAATATCCTCGCTTCAAACAGATATTTCCTCAGCCGCCTATTGTAGCCTTTAGACAGAGTATGAAGAGAATTAATGACCTCTATATCTGACTCCAGGAAAACGAACATTGGAGTATCTGCACGCTGTACCTTAAAGAACAGTCGCGAGAGATGTAAGCCCTGTTCATTGTGCAGCAGCATGAGTAAAGTGAATTCCATCAGAAATCATAACAGAAATGTTATGATTTATACAGAAGGTGGAACATGTAAAGATTCCCATTTGGTGTATGCTGCAGAATGCACGAAGCACAACTTAATTTATGTTGGTTGTACAACAGAACAATTAAACAAAAGGTTTAATGGGCACAGATTCGACGTCAGGCACAATAACAGTAGTTCGTCAGAACTTGCTGAACATTTCGTTTCATGCGGCTGCAATTTTGAAGAAGACTTGAAAGTGCATATTCTCAGAAAATATTCTGAATCTGCTTCACTTAAACTTCTCAGAACGTATGAGGAGAAAAATGTCAGCGGGTTATTAACATCACGCCCTGGGGGAATGAATAAGATGACAGGAGAATATCATCAAATTTATACAAAACTGATTAAGTATTCTTCTTTCTCTCTTTTTCTTTCCTTTTTTTCTGTTTTTTTTCTGTCTTTTTTTTCCGCCTGTTATAAAATTGTAACTTAAAAACCGATGATGTCATTCCATCAACGTGTGGACACTGGTTGCTCTCATTCATACTTTACGTTTAAATTTCTATAATTTTGAATTTTTATCACTTCTTATTTTGAACTTGATAAAGAGACTACAACAATTATCACTTATTCAGGGACCTTTTGAGCAGGATGGGCTACTCGACATGAAGGAAATTCTAACTGAGCCCCACCTGCGAGGTCATGCGCTGTTTATCTTGATATGAGATCCCCACGTCGCGCACATATGGTTGTGATGCATGTGCCTGGTATGCCCTTATCGAACTGGTAGTCATGATGGGTATAGTGGGCTTCGTATATTTTACCGCAGTGCCACTTTGATGGCATGCACTGCTCTCTCACTCAATAATAATGATGATGATGATGATGATGATAATAATAATAATAATAATAATAATAATAATAATAATAATAATAATAATAATTATTATTATTATTATTGTTGTTGTTGTTGTTGCGAGCTGGCAGAATTATTAGCACGCCGAGCAAAATGCGTAGCGATATTTCGTCCGTTTTTTCGTTCTGAGTTTAAATCCTGCCAAGGTCGACTTAGCCTTTCATCTTTTCGGGGTTGATTGAATAAGTACCAGTTGAGCACTGGGGTCGATGTATATAGGCCTTGCGAGTATAGTGTAAAGAATTATTATTATTATTGAGTGAGAGTGCAGTGCATGCTATCAAAGTGACACTGGGGTAAAATATACGAAGCCCAGTATATCCATCCTGTCTACCCATCTGATAAGGGTACACTAAGCACATTCATTACAATCATAAGTGCGCGATAAGCATATTCATTACAATCATAAGTGTGCGATATGGTTATCTCATATGAAGATTGACAGCGCATGACCTTGAAGGTAGGGCCCACTTAGAATTTTCTTCAGGTCGGGTAGCCTATCCCGCTCAAAAGGTCCTTGAATAAGGGTTGCTTAACCCTTGAATAAGGGTTGAACGAAACACATGTTTACTGAATTGAATTATTCAATCTCTAAAGAATTCCTCTCAACACATAACTATGATGTTCCTTCACTACTTCTGCTCGTGACCCGAGATGCACACATCATCAACCACTAAGGGACATGCTCAACTGGTTAAGGTCAAGTAGCTGACAAGAGCAAATCTTTGGCATTGAGCAGAATATTTGCTGATTTTGGGATCGGTCTAGTGCTGGACAAGGAGTCTGGATTATTTTTCGGCTTTTTGATTTTAATTTTCGAGAGCGGTCAGATTCGTTTTTAGTATTCTCATTTGTGAGAGCAGTCGAGTTTATTTCAGATATTCTCATTTAAAAAATCATCTCTGGTTAATCCTCTGAGAGGACGTTGGTGTTGCCTTGGCGGAGGTTTGCGCTCTCTGAGTGTTCTTGTTGTTATTATTATTATTATTATTATTATTATTATTATTATTATTATTATTA
>NC_069005.1:20040197-20041849 GCF_001194135.2 Octopus bimaculoides | reverse complement strand
GTAAACAAAAAATCAGAATGCAGGTTGGCCAATGGTGGTCTGAATCTGCAAAAGTCGCATTTATTGATAAATTATAAAGTTTGTTCTTATCGTATATTGCTTTAAGAGAAGTGTTCTGTCGTTATGGAAAGAGTCCTTCGCCGGGAAATGAGCTGGGCGAAGGACGAGACTCCTCTTTCCTTTATGAATGACTACTTTACGATCCAGAAATTCTACTCGTAGTAGCATATGAACTTAAAACACGCGCGCATGCGCGTACACACACACACACACACACACACACACACACATACATACACACATAGATATACACGCGTACTGAGAGAAATACGAATACATCTCCCCACCTCTCTGTCTCTTTCCTTCCTCAGTTATCAATTTAAAGCTGTTATGACTTTTGCGGTAGCATGTCTACTAGAGATTAACTCATGTTTTACTCACTGTCGAGCTTCAGCCACGAAGATAGCCGAAGTAATGTGAATCTCCTTGTTGTGAGGAAAGCCTTTCGTCTTGGAAATCTCATAAAGTTGCTCCCAAACGGATTCCATCCGTATCCCGTTTCTTGTGCCGGCAGCTTCCTATCACACTGCCCCATTATAAATCTGTCGATGAAACTATTCTTCTCTCACCACCACCAATACCACCAACACCACCACCAACACCACCACCACGACTAGCCCTACCATCACTACCAGCACTAACACCAGTACCACGACACCAGCACCAGTACCACGACGACGACGACCACCACCCCTACCAAAACCACTACCATCACCAGCACCATCACCAGCACCATCACCATCACCATCACCACCACCACTACCATCGCCACTAGCGCTACCACAAGCACCAGCCCTCACTCTATCATAGCTGCTGTATATCATAAGTAGGTAAAGTTCCCACACTATTCTTTAGTGTACATCAGTAACTTATTTTACGGTCCCTTTTACAAAACAACTTCTACACAGATGTTACCCCTCTTCACACCTAACTTAACCTTTATGCACGCAAATATCATCCATATATGCAACCGTAAACGCTCACACCTGACATACATACAAAACATGTTGAACAATGAACTCGACGATAGCCTTCAATGATGGTGGGGGTGGATATGACAACCTAGTTTTTTTTCAACAGACCAAATACACAATCGCTGCTCATATCTGCGAAACAGTCTTGCATTATTTCACTCTCTATATTATTTACAAAAATAGAAGTATTAAAGAAACTCCGCATACATAATTAAAGCCGTCAAAATTATTACAAAGGACAGGCTTTGCAATCAGCAACGATCTGTTAACGCAGATATGGCTGTTTAGTTAAGAAATTATCTATATTGGCAGAATTGTTAGGGCATCAAACAAAAATGCCACTTTAAGTTTTAAGTTCAGATACTGTTACTCTTTTACTTGTTTCAGTCATTTGACTGTGGTCATGCTGGAGCACCACCTTTAGTCGAGCAAATCGACCTCAGGACTTATTCTTTGTAAGCCTAGTACTTATTCTATTGGTCTCTTTTGCCGAACCGCTAAGTTACGGGGACCTAAACACACCAGCATCGGTTGTCAAGCGATGTTGGGGGGACAAACACAGACACACGCTCATACACACGCTCATACACACACACACACACACACACATACACACAC
>NC_069005.1:20037858-20040187 GCF_001194135.2 Octopus bimaculoides | reverse complement strand
ACTACTTACCACACAGCCACTCCTTTTTGTTACACCATTAACTTTTTGTTACACCATTAACTAACCAAGAGGGAATCATTCTAGGTTGTTGCAAAACATTGTTGTAAAGTTTTGTTAGCAGTTCATGGCTCTCTGGGAAGGCATCCAACCAGAAGTTAGGAATGTTATCCTTTCCTGGAGACTTCCATTTGCTTGACCTCCCGAGAGAAGATTTTACATCCTCTACCTTGATACCCTCCCACTTTTGCTCTTCTAAGGATTCTGTAGATATTCTATCAATCCAAGGTGCCTTTTCATTGTGTTTTTTCTTCTGCCCAAATTTTATTCCAAAATTCCACTTCTTCTTCTTCTGATGAGACAGACTTTACTGTAACTGGTATTTTCTCTATCTTCCTTTAAAATGTTTTCGGGTTATTTTTTAACATGTTGTTGTCCTTGAAGAATCTAACGCGCTTTTCATACCTTGTTATGCGAACAGCTTTAGCACATATCTTTTGCTTGATGGTTTCTATGGTTGTATCGATGTTAAATATAGTTTTCATTTATTTTTTCTTTAATTTTCGGGTTTTTGTAGGTTTGGTAATCTTGTCAAACTTAAGCTTTTTTAAACATTCTATACCAGACCTAAGTAGCTTAATTTGGTGTTGAATACGCTCTTGCCAAGAAGGCTTTTTGTAGGAATGTTGTCGTTTTCTAATCTTTTCACCACATAGAATCGTTGAGATTTTCGCGGATGCATAGTACAGGTGGTTGAGATCTGTAATATAAACATCATTAGCTGAAATTATATCCTTAAGTGCAAGGTGGATTTTACCAATTACTTTCAGGTTTTGGTTAGAATTGCGAATTTTTGGGAGTGTCGTTCATTCATACTAGTTTCTTCAATTTTCAGCCATTCAATCATGATTTGATTTTTTAGATCATGTAGTTCTGTTGGGTCGATTTCTGTGTGACTTTCTTCATCTATTTGATTTTCATCTGCCTTAGTGTTTATGGTTGGTTCAGAGAGTATTACACTTTGCTTATCAGTTACATTAACTCTTTCAATCATTATTGCATTTTCATCAGACCTGGGTTGGTCTTTAATTATTTCCTCTATGGTAACGTCTTTAGCTGCAACTTCGTTCCTTTTATCCCTTACTGATTGTTTAATTTGGTCAATCTCTAATTCAGTTAGTAATTTCTGGCAAGTTTATTACTATTTATGTAGGGTCTTACTTCAAGGTGTTTCTGTCTCCAGTTTAAGCAGATTTGTACACTATTAGACTTATTTGTGGGGAAATACATGGCATGATAGAAGACCTTAAGATCTTCCCTAGACCATTTTTCATTCTTTTTCTTTTGGTTATTTGATGACCGGTATGGATGGCCATCTGTTGGAATATTCCGGTTGTGGGGTACTTCCAGCTCCCGTGTTTCGGAAAGATTGGAACCAGTAGCTGATTTTTCGTACCCAATCTGGTTCATCATTAGAGTACGTGGTTCTTGGTGATCTGAGTGATGGAAGACCCGGTTTGTATTTTACTTTGTTATCATTTGTTGTTGTTGTTGTTATTATTATTATTATTATTATTATTATTATTATTATTATTATTATTATTATTATTATTATTATCATAACCACTGTTGTTGTTTTTCAGATAAAGCTGGATGGTTAAAGGTGGCAGCGAATGAATTAGATGAGGTGTTGACTACAGAGAAGAATGAGAATGTGGCTAAAAACGTGATTCTATTCCTGGGCGACGGAATGGGTATCAGCACAATAACTGCCGGACGGATATACAAGGGACAGCAACAGAAAAAGAACGGCGAGTCTTTCAAGCTATCCTTTGACCGCTTCCCTCACACAGCTTTAATCAAGGTAACGTTTTCATGCTAGGATTGGCAAATCTGTCTGACACGTGTCTTAATTCCATCAGAGAGTTCTTCATTGAATGCTCTGCTTTTTGCCACGGCCATCCATGGTACGCATCTCATAATAGAGATGTTAGACAATGCCTCTACTCGAAACATTTTAAATCGGGGAAAGGCCTTGCAGAGGGCAAATCACACTCGCTGAATAACGTATGCACGCGCGCGCGCTCTCACACACACACATGCACGCACGCACGCACACGCACACACACACACGCACGCACGCACACGCACACGCACACACACACACACATTCTGATCTACATTTTTTTACCATACACATTCTGATCTATATTTTTTGCCTGTTCAGGCAGTGTTTTTCTATGCATTGTTTGTGGGGAGATGAGTCGCTGCCATCTCTAGCGGTCACGCGTCCATCATTGACGAGACCAAGGAAGGTTGAAATTACGTGATC
>NC_069005.1:20034803-20037848 GCF_001194135.2 Octopus bimaculoides | reverse complement strand
AATATGAGAGTTTCTTTTATGATATCCACCGCAGTATGGTTTGCTCGGACAGAATATCCGCGTTGAAATGGGAATAAAAACTACTCTCGGTGTTAATACTGCCTTTGTTGCTAGCATCTATACTTTTTGCGTTCAAGAACATGCAACATATATTTTTCTAAATTATAAATCGGAATGTGTGTGTGTGTGTGTGTGTGTGTGTGCGTGTGTGTGTGTGTGTGTGTATTATCTTTTGCTTGTTTCAATCATTGGATTGTGGCCATGCTGGGGCACTGCCTTGAAGAGATTTAGTCAAAAAGATCGACGCAAGTACTTATTTTATTGTAAGTTTTCCACTTATTCCATTGGTCACTTTAGGCGAACCGCTAAATAAAGGGGACATAGACAAAGTAATACCAATTGTCACGCGGTGAAAAGTTCAAAAACATGGAATGATCGTAGCAAAAACGTCGACTCGGTATAACCGAATGTTAAACAATAGCAGCAACATCAAAAACAAGATATCATCAATAACTATAACTACAACAACAACAACGATAATAATGAGTTCATATTTTGGCACAAGGCCAGCAATTTCGGGAGAAGGGGTAAGTCAATTACAGCGATTCCAGGGTTCAACTGGTATTCATTTAATCGACTCCGAAGTGATGGAAGGTAAAGTTGATTTCAGCGTAATTTGAACTCAGAACACAAAGACAAACGAAATGTCACTAAGCATTTTACCTGGTGTGCTAACGACTTTGCCAGCTCGTCGCTTTAACAACAACAACAACACCTACTACTACTACTACTACTACTACTACTACTACTACTACTACTACTACTGCTGCTGCTACTGCTACTGCTGCTGCTGCGACTACTACTACTACTACTACTACTACTACTACTACTACTACTACTACTACTACTACTACTACTGGCCTGTTTCAAAAATTTCCCCCAAATACTTTACTGTATTCCGCATCAGGAATCAGTTCTTGATGCTGGTTAGCCTCTGTTTTCTCAAAAAGCCAACTTCTATTTGATTGAAACAGTCTATTCTGTTCAAAACCTTTGTATCTAGCATCATATTTTTTCAATTTGGCCTTTAACACTGTCACCCTTTGTGACAATATTTCATATACTGTCCATTCAATTTTCTGCTACTGCCTCATTCTCGAGCTCTCCTCTCATCATCCTAATCCATTGCCCCAATCCTTTCCGAGTTTTTTCCTACTTCATTCGTATTCTCTTCCACCAGTTTGGTTCTTTCTTTTCATTTCCTTTCAACAGTTTTTCGCTTGCATCCTATTATGTCAGCTACAGCATTAGCAGCGGTATGATTAGCTGGTTTGATTCACTAATGCTTTCTATTTTAACCAAGCTTAAAACCCCATTTACTTTGCTTATGGTTCCCCTCACTGCTCCTCTGTCCATATACCTTACATTTGGTGGCATTTCATTGTTCTCATCACACATTTTACCGCGCAAGTATTTCTAAAATATCCTTTCCTTAATTACTCAAGTCTTGTGCAGTTTTTACTGTTACTTGTCCAGTTAGATCATCTTCACTATTTACTTCACTAGCAACCTGAGGCACAGTGATTTCCTTCTTTTTCAATGTTTTCATCTCTTTCCCTTCCATTGTCTCTTGTTTTTTTTTTTGTTTTTTTTTGAAAATTCTTCTCTAATCCTATAATCCAGTCGTTCATATGAATTGCCCTTGTCTGGTTCACCAATCGTTGGGCGGAAGCTTCAAAGCTTCCTTTTTTCATCTCATATTCGTTTCATGAAATTTCTTTTGTTTGGCTCACTTCTCTGCCAGCATTCAATCTTGCTAACCTCTTTTCCCCATTTCCTTTTTCGCCTTTTACGCTTTTGACTTCGATTCTGGTCCTGATCAATGACTTAATGGCGACCAGCCGGAGCTCGTTCAGATACACTTTGCCTGCCGTGCGCGACACCTTCACCGTTAACAGTTCCGGTCCGTTGACACAGTTATGATGATTATTCGAAGTTAATATCACTCATTTATAAGGTTGTGCAACCACCAGTAGTTTTATCGTGACACCGCCACTAGCCAAGGCTCAGAGAGTTCACACCTACCCTCATATATACTGTTATCAGTTCCAACGCCATTCATGCCATCATTTAATACAATTGTATTGGACATTTTCACGCATGAGGGTTGTAGTGATGAGGTGACAGAACCAAGAATGTTTTTTTATTGAGACACCATCTCCAGAGGAGTTGCCGACCAAGGCAAAAGGGGCACCCTGAACCCACGAGACAGACTTAACCCCGCCAGACGCCACATTGGTATTTCAAGGTTTTGGGGTGGGCTTACAGTTACTACACCTGGCCCAACGGCGACCTGAAAGTAGTTGTGGTTAAGGGTAACCTCATTCCTCCTACGTTCAGAACCGGATGAAAATTCATGCCATTCTCAGAGCATATTATTATCACCTCCGCCTAAGCGATGGCGGAGATTTTCAGTCGTGTTTGTTTGTTTGTCCGTGGACAAGATATCTCAAAAACTGCTGGATGGATTCGGAGGAAACTTTCATGGATGTTTGGTCTTGTGACTGGCACGGTCTCATTAGATTTTGGGATCGATCCGGTACCGGACAAGGATTCTGGATTTTCTTTACTTTTCATGTATATGTAAAGTTTCACATAGTTCTCTTGTACATGCACACTCATACACACACATATACTCACACGTTTTCATCCCATTTCTATTATACACACATACGCACGCACGCACACATACCTCTCTTTTACACACACATATACTCACACTTCAAACGCCGTTTATCAGCTTTTTCACCCCTTCCTTCGTTAGTCATCTATCACCCCTTCCTTCCTCATTCATACGACGCTCTCTTTGCCACTTCGTTTCGTCTTTCTTATTGTCATTACTTTTTCTCACTCCCTCTCAGTCATGGCTACATGGCTATTACTCTCACTACTTCTTTACTGTATTAGTATTTCATCTCCTCTCCCTTCACCTCTTACTCAATATATATATATATATATATATATATATATATATATATATATATA
>NC_069005.1:20034069-20034480 GCF_001194135.2 Octopus bimaculoides | reverse complement strand
TTTCTAATTACTATGTTTTTTTAAACTTCAGTTACAAATGTCTTCAAACGTCGACATTCAAACAGCTTTTCCATATTGAGACAAACGGACTCTGCACAATTGTATCCATCCGGGAACGCGTTTTCAATAATTGAAATTCACAATTCTAATCAGTGTACATGGATGTCCAACCTATGATTGATCTTGAACAGTTTCGGTTAACTTTCTTGTGTCGCCAATATAACAACCGCACTACCATATATTTTTCTTTTAAGGCGAGGTTATACCACAAATAAGGTTCCGTGACTACATGGGGCTATGGGTACACACGTGAAGTTAGTTTTACAATATCGACCCGCAAAATCTTTAGCATCGTATTGTTTTTAGGTTGTTCTTACTTTTTTTTGTTTTTGGAATTTTTTATTTTTTTAA
>NC_069005.1:20032006-20032840 GCF_001194135.2 Octopus bimaculoides | reverse complement strand
TGTTACTATTAATATTAAGGCAGCGAGCAGAATCGTTAGCTCGCTGGACGAAATGCTTAGCGGTATTTCGTCTGCCGTTACGTTCTGAGTTCAAATTCCGCCGAGGTCGACTTTGCCTTTCATCCTTTCGGGGTCGATAAATTAAGTACCAGTTACGCACTGGGGTCGATGTAATCGACTTAACCCGTTCGTCTGTTCTTGTTTGTTCCCTCTATGTTTAGCCCCTGGTGGGCAATAACGAAATAGGTATTTCGTCTGCTGTTACGTTCTGAGTTCAAATTTAGCCGAGGTCGACGTTGCTTTTTATCCTTTCGGGGTCGATAAATTAAGTACCAGTGAAACACTGGAGTTGATGTAATCCACTGTCTCACTCCCACAAAATTTCAGACCTTATGCATATAGTAGACAGGATTATTATTATTATTATTATTATTATTATTGTTGTTGTTGTTGTTGTTGTTGTTGTTGTTGTTGTTGTTGTTGCTATTATTATTATTATTATCATCATCATTATAATTATTATTATTATTATTATTATTATTATTATTATTATTATTATTATTATTATTGTCGACTTTGCCTTTCATCCTTTCAGGGTCAATTAAATAAGTACCAGTTAATCAGTGGGGTCGATGTAATCGACTTAATCTCCTTGTTTGTCCCCTCTATGTTTAGCCCCCTGTGGGCAATAAAGAAATACATTATTATTATTATTATTATTATTATTATTATTATTTTATGTTTGACTTTTGTTTTGCATTTGTACAAGTTGGATCCAAGTCTCACCCAGAGACCTCAAGAGACAACAAGTTAGAAGTTCATGTAGGTGTTATG
>NC_069005.1:20029895-20031820 GCF_001194135.2 Octopus bimaculoides | reverse complement strand
CCCCTGTGGTAAAATTTGAAATTATTATTATTTCTTTTATCATTTAATTATATGTAAACCCCCACATTTTATGTTTGTTTTGTATTGTTATTATTGTTATTATTATTGTGATTTTCGCTAATGCGGCGAGCTGGCAGAATCGTTAGCACTCGGGACGAAATGCTGAGCGGTATTTCGTCTGCCGTTACGTTCTGAGTTCAAATTCCGTTGAGGTTGACTTTGCCTTTTATCTTTTCGGGGTCGATTAAATAAGTACCAGTTACGCACTGGGTCGATGTAATCGACTATCCCCCTCCCCCAAATTTCAGGCCTTGTGACTATAGTAGAAAGGATTATTATTATTATTGTTGCTGTTGTGAGCGTGTGTATGTGTGCATCGAATTTATCATATAAAACACCTGTGTGTGTACGCTCATGTATATAGAAGAGCGTAGGCCCGAAACGTCAGACTTCCATTTTTCCTCAGCCTCAAATTATTACAACTTGTTTGTTATTCTTATTATTGTGAACTACCAAGCTAGAAAGATATGAAGCAGACAGATTATATATATATATATATATATAGATAGATATATATATATATATATATATATATAGAGAGAGAGAGAGAGAGAGAGAAAGAAAGATAGATAGATAGATAAATAGATAGATAGATAAGAAGCAACAATCAGCTGCAAACGAATATGTTATTCTACAATTAATGCTTTATTTGTTTTATATTTTGTCAGACTTACACCGAAGACAAAACAACTCCTGACTCAGCAGCCACAGCAACGGCATTCCTGACTGGTGTAAAAACCAACAATGGAGTTGTTGGCCTCGATGGTAATGTCAAGCGCGGAGCGTGTTCTAGTAAAGTGGAAGAGAGTAAGGTCAATTCAATACTGGACTGGGCATTAGCAGCAGGTAAGTCTTTTTTATTATCTTTTATCCTTTACTTGTTTCAGTCATTGGACTACGACCATGTTGGGCTACCACCTTGAAGGGTCTGGACGAACAAATTGACCGCTTTAGTTACGTTTTACTTTTCTAAGTCTGGTACTCATTGTATCGGCCTCTTTTGCTGAATCGCTATGTAATGGAAACGTAAACAAACTAACGCCGGTTCTCAAGCGGCGAGGAATGTGACAAACATGGCCACTAATACAAACGCACACACACGTTCTATGAGCTTCAGCACTGTTTCCGCCTATCAAATCTGCTCACAGGCATTGATCGACCCAGAACTATAATAGTAGATACTTGCCCAAGGTGCCACGCATTGAGACTGAACTTGAAACCACCTGGTGTCAAAATGAGTTTCTTAACGACATAGTGCATGCCTAGAATTGGACAACTCCCCCTAACCATTTTTGCTGCAACCACTTACTTTCCTTTCCAAGTGGAACTTTAAAAAGCTGATGGGGCTTAACTGAAGAGGAAGGAGTCTTTCCTCAATCCTTTTAGTCCCGTGATAAGAGGCATTCAACAAATCTTTCCGCTTAAATCTGGAAGCTTAAGACGAAGGGATCAGTTTCGGCATCAAATGGAAAATCCTCTCCAAATCCAAACCTATATATTAAAAAAATATCTAGTAAGTTCTTTTGAAAAACTTGAGAACCTCCAGTGAATACATAAATTCGAGGAAAGCGGGTTTTTTTCTGTGTGTCTACATTTCAAGAAATACATCTTGTCGGAATTTAAAAGTAGGCCACCGGGCACTTTGTAAACCTTTAACATTTGGTTTACGCCTGCCTGACGCCGACGTAGTTGTTGTAACATTGGTTATTTGGCTTGTGTTTTTCTTGATAAATACGGAATAAATCACTATTTCAACTAGGAAACCCTGGGTAGCTGTATTTACAAGCTTTGTGGTTATTTTATGATAAGACTCTCTCTCTCTCTCTCTCTCTCTCTCTCTTTCTCTCTCTCTCTGTATATATATA
>NC_069005.1:20025050-20029828 GCF_001194135.2 Octopus bimaculoides | reverse complement strand
TATATTGTCATTATTCAGTTCATTTCAAGATTTCTTGCCAATAGAGAAAGAGCCGGTTTCTAACCTAGATCCAAGGCTCTAACCTAGACGGGAAGCGAGGTAAAGTGACCTCATGACAGATGTGTTGAGGGGATCATTTTAGAGGACTAGTCAAGAAGCAGGGTCTTGGAACAGCCTCTTCCCTCACCGGGGAGTCGAGTGTAACAGGTGTCGAGGGGATCGTTTGAGGGGAATTAGTTCTTTCTGGTATGTACAACTATCGATTTTTGCTCCTACCTGTGACTCGAAACTTGGATATTCTGTTACCGATTGCATCTCAAGTAAGTATTGTCATATATTCGTAATCTATAAAACACAGGATGTGTGTTTGTCATGTCATTAAAACTCGTGATCTACCCAACAGATTCTAATGAAATTTTACACAGGCATTACACAGGGTCCATGGAATGTCATAGGGCAAAACAATTTTCAACTTCTTGCCTAATGCCGGCCTAGGGGCAGCGCAGCGTCAATGACCGTAACTTGAACAGTATCCAGTCGATTTCCTCCAAATTTGCAACAAACATTAATCAGGCTCTTCGAATTATTGTTGACTAAAACAAATTTCCGACGCCGATTATGTCCCCGCCCCCAAATGCAGATTAATCAGGTTTGTGTGTGCTTCACTGGGTTTTATCTTTGTTCAGGGCCATTTTCTGACGATAAAATATCCTTTTCTACTTTAGGAACGAGGCCCGAAATTTTGGGGGAGGGGGCCAGTCAATTAGATCGACCCCTGTACGCAACTAGTATTTAATTTATCGATTCCGAACGGATGAAAGGCAAAGTCGACCTCGGTGGAAATTGAACTCAGAACGTAAAGACAGACGAAATACTGCTAAGCATTTCGCCCGGCGTGCAAACGTTTCTGCCAGCTCGCCACCTTCGACGATGAAATATTGACACTACTTATGCATATAAGTAGTATATAATATTTCATGAAAACCTTTTTGTCCAATTTGGCAGAGGAAATGAGAACATGAAAATTTTTGTCGGCGCCCTGTTGATGCTTCATGTTACCATCGCGCACAACACCGAGCCATGATCGTGTGTGCGGCAGGGTAAAGGCACAACAAACCCATTCATCCATTCTCAAGAAGTGCCCTTTTGGTTCACGTTTCCAATCCTGCGCCTCGCAGCATGGCCTGGCAGTATGTCTGCTTTCTATGTCATCCATATGACTGAACTATATAATGGAAAATGTTCATACAAAAAAAAACAAAAAAAAACTGCTGTTGTGACTCACAGCCATTTGAGTTTGACTGCGTGACCACTTCCGGAAGCTACGCTCGCCACCTGATTGGTCGCTCCCTGTGTTCCCTCTCCCGTTTAGTCGGACGAGTAAATACAGGGTGTCCCAGAATTAACGATGATTTGGGTGAAATCGGATGCATTTAAAGAAAAAAAACTCACTTTTATCTATGTTTATCATGTTTAATATATGTTAAAAGCGTATAAATTTTGAATTTTGTTTATAATTTTATTTTTATTCCTGTTGGACCCCTCTTACTTGTCCATGACAGCTTTTTTTCAATTTGGCAGCAATCATTTTCTTTACGTCCATCCCCAAGATGGAGCAATCATTTAACTGAGCTTAAAGAACACATTCAGTTAGCAGTGCAAGAGCTAATTCCTTAAATGCTTCAAAATATGTTTCACAACATTAAGGAGAGATTTGAAGTATGCAAGGATACAGACATGTTGAAAATTTTCAATAAAAGTTTGACGTATGATTTATAAATCTATTTTGGTAATAAATAAAATTCTGTCAGTTTTAAAATTTTTTTCTCAATTTCATTGCAACAGATAGTTAATTCTGGAACAGCCTGTATGGTGTAGCGTTGTTAGTTGTTGCGTTGCTCGAGTAAATATTAAAATTAAAGGTCTTCTCGCCGTAAACGTCCCATCTCTTTGTTAAGAATATTGTATCAAGGAATATATTATCCAAAATATATCTCTCCTTTATAGGCGTGGCTGTGTGGTTGAGAAGCTTGCTTTCCAACCTTGTAGCCTTCGGTTCAGTCCCACTGTGCGGCACGTTGGGCAATTCTCTTTCATTACTGCTCCGTGCCGACCAAAGCCTTGTGTATTATATAATTGTCATTACTGTATTGATAAAATAACACATACAACTTACTTATTATTGTCATATACTAAACAAACGGAAGTTTGTGTATGAAATTGATCTTTTTTCCACTTTAATTATTACATGTTTTTTTCTTATAAAATACACACATACAGGAGGAATAAATCTGTATATATAATAACACTTTGAATATTGCTCCCGAGAAAGAGTAAAAGTAATTACCCGATCAACGACGGATATTACTGCTAGTATATTCTAAAACATGAATAACTTTAACCTTTCTTTTATTCCTTTTTATTTTCCTTTCCCTTTTCAGGCAAATCAGTTGGTATTGTAACCACAACAAGAGTCACTCATGCTACACCTGCGGCCACTTACGCTCACTCTCCGAATCGTGACTGGGAGAGTGACCGTTTTATGCCCAAGAACACGTCATGTAAAGATATAGCACGACAACTGATTGAAGATAATCCTAATATCAATGTAAATTCTTTATCTTTTATCTTTAGTCTTATATTTGCTTCAGTCATTAGACTGCGGCCATACTGGGGCACCACCTAGAAGGGTTTAGTCTAACAAATCGACCTGACTACTTAATTTTTTTTTTATAAGTATGGTACTTATTGTATAGGTTTCTTTTTCTGAACCGCTACGTTACGGGGGCGTAAACAAACCAATAGAGGTGTGAGGACAAACACTCTCACTCTCACACACATACCCACATATATACATCGGGCTTTCACACAATTTCCGTCTACCAAATCCATGGTACCATGCAGTGGAGCTAAACCCGAAACCACGTAGTTGCAAGGTGAGCTTTTTAACCACATAGCCATATCTGCATCCATTCTTAATCACTCAGTCATACTAAATGTATTTTCCCACGCATCCCCAGTTGTTTGAAAGATCTGTTCACTCAACTAACTTTGAATTCAGCTCTCGCTTCCCCCACCTTCTGTGCTTACTTTGTGGATCTCCAGGACTTTACATATCGCAAGCTGGAGACCACTGGCCTAGAGATTCCCTCGTTGGTTCTTAACTGAAATATTGAGCAGTGCCTGGTTGTCACGAAAACGTCATTCATTGAGGAATAGGACGCTATGTGTATATATTTTAATGCGAATTTGGTTTCATACTAGGTCCCTAGTCAGAAGGGAACAATTAGTTGCAGCTGAGAATTTGGCTCACTGGGCATTCGGCTTGTTTTCGCGACAGTACTTTTTAGCACTGGAGGCAAACACACGCATTCACCTCCACTTGTACACACACTTATGCACACGCACGCACGCACATGCAGAAATATACACGTACAGGTAAAGAGAGTGGGAGAAAGAGAGAATGGGAGGGAGAGGGAGGAGACATTAAAATTTATTAATTGAACTCGATTGATATAAGCACTTTCCTTTTCCTCATACACAAAAAGAAATATGTTTATACAATAAACAGACAGAGAGGAGGGGGAAGGAGAAAGAGAGTATGAGGAAGAAAAGAGGGTGGAGGGAGAGAAAAAGGGAAGGAGAGAGAAAGGGAAGGAAAGAGAGAAACAAGGAGGGAAAGAGAGAAACAAGGAGGGAAAGAGAGAAACAAGGAGGGAAAGAGAGAACGAAACATCCAAACGTTTGATATCAAATAGGTCATCGTCAAGTCAGCCATGTCAAATAGGCAACGCCAATGCAGCTATACCAAAAGTTCTCATGCTCAAAGTTAGTATACTACTGATATCCCTGCTTCTCATAGCAGAGATACAGGAAAAGATACAGCTGGGACGGGCACAGGAAATCTGAAGCTACGGTAACATCTTATGCATCTCGTACTCGGAACACGTCACAAACGAACAGCTTCTTGAAACCTTTCAACACCATTTTTGTCCCTCCCTCATCCACCTGTGAGTGCCGGCTCATGACCTAGTGGATTGGGTGTTGCACTCACGATTGCAAGGTCGTGGTTTCGATTATCAGCCGGGCGGTGCAATGTGCTTCTTCAGCAAAACATTTCATTTCACGTTGCAACCAATCCACCTAGCTGTAAATGAGTAATCCGGCTACGAACTGGCGTCCCGATCAAGCGGGGCGCTGTGCTCACGCTCATTTATTTGCTATGGAAACCGGGTAACCGGTCGGCCCTATTTGTCCTACGAATCGAGATTGTAACGTCTAACACCATGCTATCCACCCATTAACAATTTTCCTGTTCCGTGGTAGTTGGCCCCCTCATTTAGGATGTCACATGCTGTGACACCTTCTCCAGCGGCAATTTGACGTGTTCATCTACCAGCCCAGGCTCCGCTGCTCGTCAGGCTGAGAAAAGCACACAATCAAGATATCGGGACAGGTGGAGACCCCTGGAGTTCTCGGCCCCCGAACCATATCCCTATTTACTGCAATCGGGTCGGATATGGCTGTCGCAAGTGCAAGCCCCGTGAGTCAAAGAGGCTGTTCCAGCGCAACTCCTTTGCCATCCTCCGAGGCAACGCCTTTCCAAATTTGTCTGCTGGATCCCTGAGGCAGTCTGACAAGTCTTTTTAGGTATTTCTTTGCTGTGAAGAATTTGTAAACTTTTGCTACGTTATAATCAATATCTTAGAAGACAAGTTTTTTTTATTAAATTAAGAAGGAGAATGACGAGGCTTTGAAAACTGTGACGTAATAGAGCT
>NC_069005.1:20024528-20024969 GCF_001194135.2 Octopus bimaculoides | reverse complement strand
TCCCCTCTCTCTCCCTCCCCTCTCTCTCCCTCCTATCCCTCTTTTCTCTCTTGATTATTGAATCAAATTTTCAATATAACCACATCGTTGACGATGACGACGAAGATCATGTGATGATGATAACGACGGCGATGATGATGTTAAAGACGATAATGTTAAAGATGACGGCGACGATGATGATGACAGAAAGAAGGAAAAGGTCAGATGAAGATGGAACAAAGATTGAGAGTATGAAACATTCAGTTACATGGCAGGGTGCGGCGTTGGTGGAGAAGGGGGGGGTGTTGGTAGTGCTGTTCGTCGCGGCGGTGATAGTGATGCTGATGATGGTGATGATGGATTTCACGGTAATGAGTTTCTAGCGAGAAATAAAACATCGGCCGAATAGTGTAGAGAGGCTTAATATGAACCATTAACAAGAGAATTTATAACTGGTTCTTC
>NC_069005.1:20021510-20022522 GCF_001194135.2 Octopus bimaculoides | reverse complement strand
ATATATATATATATATATATAATATGCGTTGGATACGCGGAGTAGATAAAACAAGGGACAACTGATGAAGGGATTGTTCTTTATGTTGCCTGCCTCGTTTCTCTATTTGTTTCTGTCGTTGTTCGAAAAAAGTTCATTTTCCATGTCTTTTGTTTTTCCTGTTCTCGTTTTTCATGTTGTGCACGTTATTTTCTGACGTCCTGCACCCATATATGCATGTGTATATGCATATATATGTAGGTATGTACATATATGTATGTATATATGCATCTATCTATCTATCTATCTATCTATCTATCTATCTATCTATCTATCTATCTATCTATCTATCTCTGTCCGATGAACGGGAACGTTAAACTCAGAGTAACAGTCTTTTGTTATATTTCTGCTGCTTTTAAATAAAGTATATATATATATGTATATATATATATAAAATAAGGATAAAATAAGGATAAAAATAGCGTTAATGATTATTATCAAGTAGTCAGCATGGAAATAAGCAATTTATATATTAAATTAATAATTATATGAATATATATATGTATATATATATATATATATAAATTAATTTACAAAAGTATCGTTAATTCCATTATTATCCAATGTAATTAATTTAAGAATTAATTTAAATTAGATTAATTAAATTAGTTACATTGGATAATAATGGAATAAACGATACCTTTTTAAATTAATTTTAATAAATTATTTCTCTCGTAAATCTGTAACGAGATTATTTTACATTGGTAAGCTGCTGTGATTTCGGCGCGAAACGAATCAGTAGCGGCACAGACTTCAGAAGGATAGGTTGGGTATCTCTTATCTTGGTAATGCGTGCTGAAGAAGCTAAGGCTTATTTTGCCAATGCAGAAACTAGTCCACGTGAATCCATATACTTAAATGTATGTAAGTAGATTGTTTTAACCAAATTTGCCTTCGTTTTGATTTCTGTAGTTATCACCAATGTGTATTTTTGGCGATTTAATAACGAGTTTTGACTGTTATTTCAAGCAGG
>NC_069005.1:20020580-20021410 GCF_001194135.2 Octopus bimaculoides | reverse complement strand
AATCCGATTATATAACCTTACGCTCGTCAGTGTTAGTCGATATGGAAGGGAATATGGCGGCTGCTGTGAAAAAGGTGGTGAAACGAAAAAAGGGACAGGAGATTAGGTTAGGAGTTATGTCCTTTGGTTAGGTATGCTGTGAGGCCGGTAAGAGTTATCTTGAAGTGTTTGTGAAGAAAGTGTGCATTTTTAAGTGAGATGCTCCTGTGGGGATGGGGTGTGTGATGTGTGTAGTGGTGTCATATGCGTAAATTTTTCCGGGGATGTAGGTATATATATAGCTGTGTTCGCTGGCCTGTTTTCTTTCTGTAAAGGATAAGGTTGTGGGGTGTTTTATGTTAGCGTGCGATGTGTAATGTGTGTGTGAGAGGTGTCTATATATATGTGGGAGCACAATGTGTATGAAGGGATATATGTTGGAGATGGTGGGAGACAATCTATTTTGTGGGGTGTCTGCCATATAGGAGTATGTGTGTGTGTACATATATTTAGATTCAAACAGCTAGCAGGTGGTCAGACTTCTTAACGAGCCACTCACAAACATTCTATATCTCACTCCAGAACCAAGCAAATATACGAGTGGGAGCTGAAGAGTTCTCGGCTGTAAAGGTATCACGAAAGGCCTGGTTAGAGGCCCAGCCTTCAGAGTTCTTTATATTTTATTTACCAGAGGTTAATTATATGGCCAGTCACAGAATGACCAATGGTTTCGCATCCATAAAGCGCTAAGCCTTATAGACGACTCGTCCGACCAAAGCCTTGCGAGTGGATTTGGTAGACGGAAACTGAAAGAATCCCGTCATATATATATATATATATATATATATATA
>NC_069005.1:20015944-20017692 GCF_001194135.2 Octopus bimaculoides | reverse complement strand
AAATATAATTAAGGGATCAGCAAAATATATATATATATATATATATATATATATATATTTATTTATTTATTTATGTGTTTCAGCCAAGTGGCTGCGGTCATGCTGGTGCACCACCATATATATATACATTTTTATACATACACATACATATTTAAATATATGAGGTAAAAGCAGCTGTGGTGTAATAGATATTATGAAATAATATACTAATGTATATGCTTTGTTTAGTTTCCGATGGCTGCACTGGCGTAGCGGAGTATATATGGGTGTGATTGACATCGATGTTACGCCATCTTTGTGTCTTGTCAGCATTACGCACCCTCTTGGGTTGAAGAGGAATCACCTAGCTAGTGCACGACTTATGGTTTGTAAAATAATGAGTTGGTACGTCCGGAAATTGCATACCTAAGAGAAAATTTATATATGAAGTAAAAGCAGCTCTAGTGTATTGAATATTATCAATCTATATAATAATGTAAATGCTTTGTGTATTTTCCGGTGGCTGCAATGGACATCGATCTTTCGCCATTTTTTCGCCGTAGCTTGGTGGATGATTTCTTAGACTCTACTTCGAAGACGGTGGAGGCGCAATGACCCAGAGGTTAGGGCAGCGGACTCGCGGTCATAGGATCGCGGTTTCGATTCTCAGACCAGGCGCTGTGAGTGTTTATTGAGTGAAAACGCCTAAAAGCTCCACGAGGCTCTGGCAGGGGATGGTGGCGAACCCTGCTGTACTCTTCCACCACAACTTTCTCTCTCTATATCTTCCTGTTTCTGTTGTACCTGTAATTCAAAGGGTCAGCCTTGTCACACTCTGAATATCCCAGAGACTACGTTAAGGGTACACGTGTCTGTGGAGTGCTCAGCCACTTGCACGTTAATTTCACGAGCAGGCTGTTCTGTTGATCGGATCAACTGGAACCCTCGACGTCGTAAACGACGGAGTGCCAACAACAACTTCGAAGACAAAATTAACTCTTCATCTCTCGAAGGTGGAAAGTTGTTTCTATCAATGTTCAAAGATCATCAGAGAATAAAAGGTCCGGTGATAGTGAGGACTGGTTATCTACCCTAGACCAGCTACTTGGAGAAAGGAATAAGGGATCTATCCCTTTTACTGGTTCGTAAGGACTCGTCCGAGCTTAGCGAACAGGGAATGCCATGTTTGCAGCAGGTAGCGCTTGAAATAGATGCATGGTGTGAAGGTTTCATGGCGAGTTTCAGCGAACCAGGTCTTAGGGAGTCTTTAAATATTCTAGTTCACTCAGCTATGCAGAGCCTGCAGCGTCTCGGCCGTTCTAAGATCTTTCACTTGATATTGCATGGAGTCCATTGATCTTTGAGGCGCCAGAAATGACTGGCCAGGGCTGTGACGAGTCGTCTTTCGGGGTCCCTGGATGAGGACCTGTGGTTGTACAAGCGTCGCTTGAAAGCCGTACCGGCTGATTCCGTTTGGCTCCGGGCCTGGAGTTCTCGTTGATGTCACCGGTTTTGTTGGGGCTGGTGGTCAGTACTGTTATGATTATGACAGCAGTGGCTGCTGTCGCCGGGGTTGTTATCGTTGTGGTGGTCGTCCCTTGTCGCAAGGTCGTCACTGTTGCCACCAGTGGTGATGTGGGTACCATCGATGGTAGTGTTTGGAGTTAGCTAATATGCCTTTCATGTTAGCCATGCAAGTGGATTTGGTTGACGGAAATTGATGGAAGCCCGTCGTGTGTATATGTATGTATGTATGTATGTATATATAT
>NC_069005.1:20012607-20014841 GCF_001194135.2 Octopus bimaculoides | reverse complement strand
TAATGGAACAGTTATATATGTGGACATGTTTATGGTTTGATACAAAAATCTTAATTTCTTTAGCACATCTTAACCCTATGAAACACCTTCCCAATCCGCCACGTTGAAATCTGCTGGCGTCCTTAATCGTTAAGCAACAAGGTGCGGACAGCCTCAGTTTGAAAAGTACTAATCAGTAGCAACTATCTGTATTGCCTTCGATAATAATAACAATATTAATATCTATATAAATATTCGCTTCTGAATATTTTTGCTGCTGATTAGTACTTTAGTACTATGCCAACCATACCCTTCTACAGGATTTCCTGGTCGTCAGTTCTTCCAACTCCGCTCATACTCGATACAGAACGGCCATCTGATCCTGCCCTTAGCGCATCTGCGATATCACAACTTGAAGGTCTTGTTAATTTTTTTTCCAAACACCTGAAGTTTTTTCAATGAATGTAATTTTCGCAATCAGCAAACAAAATTACATAAGTTGGGAGAACATTTTTAAAATCCAAATTTACGGAGCCTTAAGATCACATCCCAAATATCCGACCACTCAACTTGTACAGCCTACAATGTAATGTACTGTATTAAATGTTAGTTAGGCATTGCACTGCCGACGCAATGCCAATCGCTTGTGACCATTTCCTCGATGTCTGTTAAAAGATTTTGTTCTTTCCAAACCTGTAGTCTGCTATGTCAATTCTCTGGTTATATTCTCCACCATTTCTGTTTTTAGATTATTTTTGGACATTTTTCTACTAGATAATTTCGTGATCAAAAACTCATCTTCAATTTGTGCATGTCCGCACCCCGCGGCATCAACAACAGGCTAAAAGTATTTTAATAATTTCGTTGACACATTTAGAGACATGCATATGTACGTACAGAATTATCCTACAACTCGTTTACTGCCTGCTAGTCCTGTTGTTCGTTAGATATTTCAGTCCACCATCCTTGATTCAGAAACTACATTCAACCGATCTATTTCTGATGTCCATTTCTGCCACTACTTACCTATACATTTTACGTTTCAGACCTCTTCCTGTTCCTTTTAAATCCCAACACTTCCGCTTCTTGTTGTCGATGCCGACCTGGTTCCTTTCTTTCGTTTCTGGATGTTTATCTTAGAAGACGGTGCTTTGCGGGAGAGTATAATTGCCGTGTGATCAATCGACACTGATGTTCTCTAGAAGATCGATAGACCATTGTCTTGTCCATTTGTAGTTGTTGTTTAGCTGCTGGCCAGTCCCGACTGAGTAGAATAACTAGATTCAAAGACGTTTCATTCTTGACTATTCCGTCTAATTTTTCTTCGCGCGTAGTTTATCCAAACATAGTATTGTTTATTAATTAAAACACTTTAGATGCAATTTAGGTGAGATTTGGCTGCTGTTTCTCGCTTGGTGACCGAACATGTAGAAACTATTTCATAGTCCTTTGTGTATTTGCAGGTTATACTTGGTGGAGGTCGAAGTAATTTCTTACCGAAAAATGCTACTGATCCGGAATATGTCAACAAAACCGGATTAAGACGTGACGGTCGAAACTTGATTGAGGTAAGAATACATTTGAACTTCAATAAAAGGTGTTGTGACTGTGTGTATGCTTTATTATGTGCGTATGCGCGCGTGTGTGAGTATTTGTATGCATTTGAGTTTGTAATGTTTTGCATTTCCCAGAGCTCTGCCGATTCCACCATGCAGCAACCTACAGTCTACCCCACCATTCCACTCCCCTTATATGACCACATTTCCAGCAATCTACAGACTCTGCAATTTCTCACTCCCTACACAGTCTCACACTTAAGGGTTTATGTTCCCACAAAGATATAAACCAGTAAGAAGAGCCAGCTTCCTAGTATGTATGTTATCAGGGTTATCAGGATAGGGAGTGCAGGGTCCAACTAGAGAATTGTCAGTGGGGTCCTTCACACTACAAAAGCTGAAGACTGATGTTTTATGCTTCGTATAGTCCCAACCAAAAAGCAGAGAGCTTAAGGCTCCACCATTAGCCAGTGATACACAAAAAAATCGTCATAGCATCTTCCGCTCGCGCATGTGCGCGAGTCTTCTCTTAGCGCGGGGCCCTCTCGGCGCGGCCCCTCTCTTGGAGCGGAGCCCTCTCTTGACACGGGGCCCATTGTAAATAAATCTGTCAAGTTGGCTTAAAACCGGCTCTGTATGTATGTATGTATGTATGTATGTATGTATGTATGTATGTATGTGTGAATGTATGTATGTATG
>NC_069005.1:20012252-20012597 GCF_001194135.2 Octopus bimaculoides | reverse complement strand
ATGTATGTATGTGTGAATGTATGTATGTATGTGTGTGTGAATGTATGTATGTGTGAATGTATGTATGTATGTGTGAATGTATGTATGCATGTATTCTTTTCTTTTACTTTTTACTTGTTTCAGTCATTTTGACTGTGAACATGCTGGAGCACCGCCTTCAAGGGTTTTTAGTCGAAGCAATCGACCCCAGCACTTATTCTTTGTAAGCCTAGTGCTCATGCTATCTGTCTCTTTTGACGAACTGCAAAGTTACGGGAAGGTAAACACACCAGCATCGGTTGTCAAGTGATGGTGTGGGGACAAACACAGACACATAAATATATACAAACATGCATGCATATATAT
>NC_069005.1:20010791-20011951 GCF_001194135.2 Octopus bimaculoides | reverse complement strand
GTCCCAAGCTTCTTACCACACACCCACACATATAAATGACAGAATTAAAGAGAGACTCCATAAAACATCGTTTTATGTTTATTTCAACTTGAAAAGGTATATAGTTTTTATTAATTGACATTTTTATGGTTCAGTTTCTCTATGTGACTGTTTAATCATACCACGTACAAAAGAAGCCTTAGAACTGACCGGATTTCAAAGAAACCGTATTGTTAGTCAATCTGTAGGTGGACTTCACCAGCGTAAAATCGCAGAAAACTTGGAATCCTGCTCTCTACAGTTAATAGAGTGATTGTAAAATTCACCAGAGAAGAGAAGGAGTCCACATCATCTCGCCCAGGTCAACCATCGTCCTCTGACAGGACCCTTCGCTTTGTTAAGAGAAGTGTGTTGAATAATCCTTGTTGCAAGGCCTCTGACATAGCAGAACAAGTTGATGTCAGTCCCAGAACAGCTGTCAGGTATCTCTACAAACTTGGTTACTATGGGAGAGCAGCAAAATGGATTCCTCCCAATCTTCTCCAGTAGTAAAATGATTAAAGAAGACTCTTTATTTATGGAAGATGGGGCTCCTTGTCACACGGCTAAAAAGACCGGTTGGAAAAGAATGACATTAAGAAGCTTCCGTGGCCAAGCTAGTCACTAGATATGAATCCTATTGAAAACATCTGGGACATAATGGACAGGACACTTCGTAAAAAGAACAAGAAAACATCCTCAAAGGCATATCTTTTGAGATACTGCATGAAACTTGGCAAGAAATTCCTGAAAAGAATATTCGTCATCTGATCAGTAGTATGCCTGATAGGGTCCTTGTATTGAAAAATACAAAGGACATGTCTACTTAATATTAGATATTCACATTACTAATTTGAATGTATAATTTCAGATTTAAGTAAATTTGGATCTATTCCATCTCAATCACAGATTTTTTTATTAATTTTTTTTAAAACTAAACAGTTTGAAACTTCGAATGCTTGTACAATTTCTCACGTAGAACACAGTTTACTCTGAACGTTTTTGACGTAGCTTGATAGTAGCTTGATGCAATTATCAACGTAAATAAAAGGTAGAGCGTGCACTATATATATATATATGCCTTATATACGCTTTTTTTTCTTCTTTTACTATTCAGCAATGGAAGAAGGATCATCCGAAAA
>NC_069005.1:20003752-20004591 GCF_001194135.2 Octopus bimaculoides | reverse complement strand
GAATTTTACCATTAAGCTGTAATTAGCAGAACCATATACACGCGCACCTATGGCGGTAGGCAACTTTGTATGGGGTTCTGATGATTATGGTTCCATTACAAATCAGGCTGAAGAGAAATAGACAGTCGGTAAGATTGTTAAAATTCGAAACCGGTCCCTGTTTAATAATGTTCCTTTTCGGTTTTTTTAAATGTCTTGCCCGCTTACGTTTTGGTATCACGCTATATTTCATGTTGAGGACAATTTAGGTCTTATTAGACACAAGATGTGATCTATTTCTAGCACATTGAATGTCCACGTTAGTGGTCAACGTCATATATAAAAATCTACATATATATATATATATGCCTTATATACGCTTTTTTTTCTTCTTTTACTATTCAGCAATGGAAGAAGGATCATCCGAAAAACGCAAAATATGTTTGGAATATGAATGAATTTAAGGATGTCGACCCCCAAAAGACAGATTACCTTCTAGGTTAAGTGACCATAATTAATTACTCCTCTTTTAATTAAAAGTATGCAATTTAACGGACCGCATCCGCGTGTAAATGAGTGTATATATATATATATATACATCGTAAAATGAGGTATTACTGTGTATATATCATCATCATCATCATCGTTTAACGTCCGCTTTCCATGCTAGCATGGGTTGGACGATTTGACAGAGGACTGGTGAACCAGATGGCTACACCAGGCTCCAATCTGATTTGGCAGAGTTTCTACAGTTGGATGCCCTTCCTAACTGTTAATAATATATATAATGATATAATAATAATAATAATAATAATAATAATAATAATAATAATAATAATAATATATATATATATATATAT
>NC_069005.1:19996682-20003456 GCF_001194135.2 Octopus bimaculoides | reverse complement strand
GAACAAAGTGCCAAAGTTCCACTACCATAACAAATGCTTCTGCGTGTTACCAAGAAATTTATAGAGAGTGAAAAGGAAGCTCATAAGCGAACAACTCTCTTTTACTCTTTTACTCTTTTACTTGTTTCAGTCATTTGACTGCGGCCATGCTGGAGCGCCACCTTTAGTCGAGAAAATCGACCCCAGGACTTATTCTTTGTAAGCCTAGTACTTATTCTATCGGTCTCTTTTTGCCGAACCGCTAAGTTACGGGGACGTAAACACACCAGCATCGGTTGTCAAGCGATGTTGGGGGGACAAGCACAGATACACAAACACACATGCATATATATACATATATACATATATACGACGGGCTTCTTTCAGTTTCCGTCTACCAAATCCACTCACAAGGGTTTGGTCAGCCCGAGGCTATAGTAGAAGACACTTGCCCAAGGTGCCACGCAGTGGGACTGAACCCGGAACCATGTGGTTGGTAAGCAAGCTACTTACCACACAGCCACTTGTTTATTTAAAAAGAAATCTATAAGTCCGTTTATGAGTGTCTGTGAATCGGCAATCGCGTCTGCAAATGATAGTGTGCGCGAGTCTAGTGCGAGTGAAAGTAATTCAGAAAATAATTATGATAATACCTTTTATTATAAATGATCTTGGCATTCTTTCCTCTTTACATTCTACAGTTGTTTTATTGCCATTTATTTACGAGTATCATAAATTTTATATGTAAGGTATTTCTCTGGGAACGAATCACGATTCACAACATTGCTGTATAGGAAATTATTGTCTGCTTCACGAATGTTCGCTTTACGAGCGGTCTCTGGGAACAAATTAACTCGTATATCGAGACACTACTGGGAAGTTAATATTTCTTTTATTCTTTCATTGTGTTATTTATTTCAGTCATTTGACTGCGGCCATGCTGCAGCATCGCCTTTAACCGAGCAAATCGACCCCAGGACTTATTCTTTATAAGCTTAGTACTTATTCTATCGGTCTCTTTTGCCGAACCACTAGTTACGGGGACGTAATCACACCAGCATCGGTTGTCAAGCGATGTTGGGGGGACAAACACAGACACACGAGCACACACATATATACATAAATACTTACACACACACACACACACACACACACACACACACACACACACACACATATATATATATATATATATATACGAGGGGCTTCTTTCAGTTTCCGTCTACCAAAATCCATTCACAAGGCTTTGGTCGACCCGAGGCAATAGTAGAAGATACTTGCCCAAGGTGCCACGCAGTGGGACTGAACCCGTAACCATATGGTTGGGAAGCCAGCTACTTACCACACAGCCACTCCTTTGTCTATTATTAACAGTAAATTAATTATCATGATTAATTTGCCCTCAATAATAAACAATTATTAACTTCCCAATCTTCATTTTCTTTTTCTTCTTTTATAGAAATATAAACTATATGTTTTTATATCTATACCTATTATTCTAAGGAAATTAATTTTCCCCAAAATACAAGGTATTGAACCAATATTTCCTTGGGTGAAAACATCCCTTCGTGAGGTTAACACAACCTCTAATCGAATTTATATATATATATATAAAATAAGCAGAAAATGGAGAAAACTTTTGATCAACAAACAAACAAATTGACCGACATCGGTTAATTATTTTTTAATACAAAACATAACATTGCTTACGGCCGTTTCGACTACCAATGTCAGTCGGTGCCTACAAAGAAAATTCCGAAAATAATATTCGTCATCTTTATAGCACATTCGATCTGGTACATGGAGCTTCATCAAAGTTAATACAAATACATAAAATAAAAGAAGGGAAGTGGAAAGAACAGGGCCTCGAGATGAAGCAAAGAGACACAATAAATTAGAATCATACCATTTTGCAGTTTGAAGCTTATATATATAATACGAATGATATATGAGCATATGCATGTATACATACATATATGTACATACCTACATCTACATGTATGTATAGATGCATATCCGGGTACAGGACGCCAAAAAACGTGGACTTTTTTGCGGACAACAGAATGAACACATAGGAAAACAGACAAGCTATTTATGGAACTTTTCCTTCATCAGCTGCCTCTATTCTAAACTAGGCGTTTCGAAGATGAGGCAGAACGCGCTCTTAGAATAGCTATTCCCGCAAAGTGGATTAACCTGCTAAGCGGAGGCTTCCAAAGTAGCAAACAAAAACCAAGACAGGAAAAATTAAACAGTGAAAACAACGTTAAGGGCTGATACAAGCATATCTCGTTTTACGTAACCCCAATTTACGAAACCCCATCTTTATGAATTGTAGAGGGAAAATGAACAAATTGGTTACCATGGCAACGAGCGTCACTTCCGGTCTGGCAGCACCTGTTACTTCGTACGATCACCTGCAACTGCTTTTTCTATTTCAAGTGTGTCAGTGCCTGCCCGACTTCCTTCACGCAAGCCCGCATTTTATCTTTCATCATTTAAATAAAATTATTTACGCGTCTTTATTTTTTTCAATATCCTTGTGATGGCTTGAAAAAGAAAGAATTCGGAGATACAAAGCAAGGATAAGAAGAAATGTAAGGCAATTACTTTAGAAGTAAAATACGAATTGATTAAACAAGACGAAAAAGGTGCAACTGTTAAAGATTTATCAAACAAATTTGACATGGCTCTTTCACCTGTTTATCTATTTGTACCATCTTGAAGCAAAGGGAAGATTATTTAAATAAAGTTAAAGGACGTCACTCTCTAAATTCAACTTGATTATGAAGAAAAGATAATGAAAGTTTAATTTCACGCACAGAAAAATTTTTTACAGCTTGGATTAACGATCAAATTCATAGACTTCATATGCCACTTAGTCAAGCTATAATTTGCAGTAAAGCAATTTCTCTTTTCAACTCGCTTAAGGATAAATCAGATGGATCAAATGAAACATTTGTAGCGAGCAATGGTTGGTTCGATCGTTTCAAAAACCCAGCAGATTTACACAATGTGAAGATCCACGGAGAATCGTCTAGCGCAGATCAAAAAGCTGCAGAAACTTTTCCTCGCCAATTAGAAGGCTTGACTGAAGAAGAAGGTTTTATACCGTCTCAAATATTTAATGTGGATGAGACGGGCCTATTTTGGAAATGAATGCCTTCAAGGACTTTTACTGCAAAAGAAGGATAGCAATGCTTTTGAGAGGAAATTGTGAATGGGACTTCAAACTCAATCCCATGCTTATTTATCAATCTGAAAAGCCCCATGCTTTAAAAGGAATTGATAAGACTAAACTTCCTGTAATCTAGAAGCATAACTAAAAAGCTTGGGTGACAGGGACTCTATTTGAAGATTGGTTTTCTAATCAATTTGTTCCCGAAGTATAAAGATATTGTAAGGATAAAAATATTCCTTTCAAGATTCTTTTGATAATGGATAATGCCTCCAGTCATGCTACATTTTTAAAGCATCACCATCAAAATATTAATGTTGTTTTTTTTTACCTCCAAATTCAACATCTTTATTGCAGCCTGTGAATCAAGGAGCCATTTCATCGTTTAAATCTTACTATTTCCGTTTCACCTTTGAAAGACTCATTGAGGTAACTGATAGAGAAAATGGTCCAACGATTCAAGAATTTTGGAAGAGTTTCAACATCCTTGATGCAATAAAATTGATAAAGAAAGTATCGGATAAAATCGCCGGAAAGAGCATGAAAGGAATTTGGAAAAATCTCTGCCCCAACTTAATTGACAATTTTGAAGAATTTGATAATCATGAAGGTCTTCAAAAAGAAACTGACACAATCATAAACATTGCAAAGGAATTGAACTTTGAAATTTCACCTGAAGATGTTAAAGAAGCTCTTTATGCTGACGGTAATGAAATCACATATGGAGAATTGCTAAAAATGGAAAAGTTTAAACGTAAAGAATAAAAAAAGAAGAAAAAGCATGGATACATACATACATATATCTGTGTGTTATGTGTATGTGTGTGTGTGTGTGTGTGTGTGTGTGCGCGTTTGTGTGTGTGTGTGTGTGTCTTCCTTTATCTTTTATATCAGTTACTTTTATCAGTCATTTGACTGCGGCCATGCTGGAGCACCGTTTTGAAGCGTTTTAATCGAACAAATCGACCCCAGGACTGATTTCTATTTTTCTTTTTAAAAACCTAGTATTTATACTATCCTTGTCTTTTCGCGGAAACGCTAATTTAAGGGGACATAAACGCATCAAAACCGGTTGCCAAGCAGTGGAGGGGGACAAACACAGACACAGACACACAGACACAGACATACAGACACACAGACACACACACTCACACACACACTCACACACACACGTATATATACGACGGAGTTCTTCAAGTTTCAATCTACCAAAACCACTCACGCGGCTTTGGTCAGCCCGAGGCTATAGCAAAATATACTTAGGGTGTCCGTAAATAACCTTTACAATTTGAAAAATTCAGAAATTGAGCATCGTCTAGATGTGTTGCATACAACCAGTGGAGCCCACTTGGAAGTGTTCTGATGTTTCTAATGAAACTTTACATGTATATGTTTCCCAATATACTCTGCTGAGTTATCCTTACACGCACACACACACACACACACACACACATGCACACACGCAGAGTCGCGCGCGCGCTTGTGTACAATTAATCACTTTTGTGAGCTTAATACCATTGTACGTGGAGGCGCAATGGCCCAGTGGTTAAGGCAGCGGATTCGGGGTCATAGGATCGCGGTTTCGATTCCCAGACCGGGCGTTGTGAGTGTTTATTGAGCGAAAACACGTAAAGCTCTACGAGGCTCCGGCAGGAGGTAGTGGCGAACCCTGCTGTACTCTTCCACCACAACTTTCTCTCACTCTTTCTTCCTGTTTCTGTTGTGCCTGTATTTCAAAGGGCCAGCCTTGTCACACTCTGTGTCACGTTTAATCTTCCCGAGAACTACGTTAAGGGTACACGTGTCTGTGGAGTGCTCAGCCACTTGCACGTTAATTTCACGAGTAGGCTGTTCCGTTGATCGGATCAACTGGAACCCTCGACGTCGTAAGCGACGAAGTGCCAACCATCACCATTGTACACTCAATATCGACATTAAATTTCGATAATAATGCATTATTGATTAAGAAAAATTATATTGGTGCCTTTGATGTCAGTAGGGGCTGAAAGAATTCTACAAAAAAAAAAAAGAAAAGAAAATGAGTACTTCTGGCACACCAACTCCAAACTGTATGTTCATTGTTTTTATAGACACTTTATCCCGAAAATCGCTAATTTTCTCAACCAGCTCTGATGTTCTGATGTCTTTCTTCCTCCCATGCCTCTCATCGTCTCTCACCCCTTCTGTCCTTGGACTTCTGTTGCCAGCGAAAAAATTAATCTATATACAGCCTGAAACATTAACAGTTTTGCTCACTTTAACACAAAACTTCATTACATAAGCTTGCAAATGTCCCAACTGCATTCTGCAAACTAGTCAGTTATGACAAGCAGTGTTTAGTAGGGTGGTTTTTAAAGTTTTTAGTAGGGTTGTATTACAGCCGTCTCCTTCAATCTGGAATAACAAAGGTTGGCAGGTCACCTTAATCGATGTATAGTAATGGTATATTAAAATTACAACGACGTAGGGCATATACAACTGCTTCTTCTTCAAAAATTTCAAAGCTTCTGGAATGCGCCTAGTACCGTAAATAATTGTGTTTGTAAAACTCTCACAATTCTAAAGATACTCGCGTGTCTATAGTTTATATATTTTATTTTATATATATATATTTTATTTTATTTTGTTATATATTTCATTTTATTTTTTATATATTTTATTTTATTTCCTATGGATATTTAACTATAAAGACAATCGTAGCAATACCTTATTCCTTAAATGAAGCGGGAAAATAACATGACTGCCGAAGCTCAAGATCTTTAGCCAGACACCACTTTATGTATGAAGTATCTGATGTGTCTCAGACTGCAAGATTGATGCAACACCCATAAAGGACAGTTGTAGGATGGGTTGAAACGATCGTCGTACAAAATAAAGAGCTATACCAATTCCATCTTCAGTTTACTCAATCGATTATTATCTCAATTAATACTGCGGAATTCCTGAAATAGATCCAAAGGAAATATACCCCAACTGCGGCCGACATCAGGTTGCCCAAACTGTGCCAGTGCTTTACTCAGCACATTATCACACTAATTGACGTATATTTATTAGTCTAAAATATTACACACACACACACACACACACACGCACACACACACACACGCACATACATACATACACGCACATATATACACACACATATATTTATATATATATATATGGGACGTCCAGCCAGCTGGACATAATTTCTCTCGATATTTTTTTCTCTTCTATTTATTCTATATCCTTTCAAAATTTCTCCCAGGTGTTACCCATTACAATTCGTCTTGGCCTAACGGCCCATAATGTCTCTCTTCATCAATTGTTTACTCTGTACGTCCACTCTGGAGTCGATTGTTTGTTCGAAGCCCTAACTCTCCATAAATTTTATATTTTAAAAATTTCTGGATGCTGTTGTCTTATGAAATTTTCCTGTCTTGTCACTGAAAGCTCGAAGTAGGTAGTAATAAACAATCGACAACTGAGGAGAAGCTAAACTTCCTGTGGTATTTTGTCCTGTACATACATGCATACGTAAATACATACATACATACATACATACATACATATATATATATATATATATATATATACACATAGATACACACACACACACACACACACACACACACACA
>NC_069005.1:19994171-19996123 GCF_001194135.2 Octopus bimaculoides | reverse complement strand
TGGTAGAAGGTAATTTCGTAATGTAATCTTTACTCCTCTCACTTATACGCCGTTCGGCTTCAACTCACTACCCACCTTCTATTAACTATATCCCGCGCATATACGAGCACACACACATACACACTTCTATAAGCGTGCACACACACACATCTGACTAACCTCACACGCCCAATCATGCTCATATACAGACATGCATGCACGCACGCACACACACACACACACACACACACACACACACATCGCCAATCGTCTATTCTACCTTTCTACACAATTAAACACACGCACACACATAAAGACACTGCTGATCGCATCAACTAAACAGACATAGACACACACACGTGAATATATATGCACACACATTAAAAGTATATATGTACCCTCAAGCAGCTTAGGTAGTCCCTTAGGTAGCTGTTTCAGTGTTGTGCCAAGTGCACCAAACATCACAGGAATAATTGTTGTCTTCCACAATCTCTTCATCTCTTTGGCAAGATCTTGATATTTTCCAGGTTTCCCAGTTTCCATTCTACTACCATATGGTATTGCAAAGTTCATGGTCTCACATCGTTTGCTTATTTTATCCTTTCCAGCTATATCTGGTCTCCTTAATTTAAAAGTATTTGTCAGCTTTCATGGAGAAATCTTGCAATATCATGTAATTAATATTCTCTGTCACACCTCCTGGCTCATGTTCATATCACTTATCTGATACTTTCAGTCCATACATTTGGTTAACATGTCAATGCACTCTTTTTTTCTTTTACACAATCATGTCTACGCTTATACTCTTATAGTAGTTTACTATATTCACTTAAACGATGATTAATACTTTCGTCTTCTTTTCCACAGATTCCGCGTTTGCTCTCTCAGCTATATTAACGTTTGGGATTTTCTTTTCAGGTTTTCTTCTATCAGCCACAACCAACATTCTTTATTTCCAACATATTCGGTTGGTTGCATGAATTGGCTCTGTAATTCTTTCTCTTTTCGATTACTTGTTCTGTTGTTCTTCCTTCTGTTCCCGAATTCTCCTACTGTTTCAGTAACTTTTCGGTCACCGATAGTATTCTTCCTTTACTACATGCAACATAGTTTTTCAAACCCAATATTACAGACCTAGCGGTTTCTTGTACATTTAGTGATCCTCTGCCTCATTCGTAGGTAGAACCTGTCGATCTAACGTTTAGTGTAACACATTGTGCATAGTGTGCAGCTTCCTAGATCTAAGATCTGTAGCTCTGTCTTTGTTCTTTTTAGAAAAGAAGCAGAGTATATTTATTATTTTCATATAGAAACTCGCTGCTTATTTTACTGAGCATGATGGGAAGTGTCAGCTGTCCACAGTCAGCAGACTAAGGCGGCACTTGTTTACTGGTCATGCTTCAAGAACCCTGCCAAGAATTCTTGCAGTTCCAAGCAATGCTGATTTTTGTAGCTGTCCTACCTTCACACTTGCACCAATCGTTTTCAACCATGTTGGTAGCTGAGTGCTGATACTTCCAAGGATGCAAAATACTATTGGTATCACATAATAATCCGATGTCTGGTCGGATTATTATTATTATTATCATCATTATTATTATTATCATTATTATTATTTTATGTTTGACTTTTGTTTTGCATTTGTACAAGTTGGATCCAAGTCTCACCCAGAGACCTCAAGAGACAACAAGTTAGAAGTTCATGTAGGTGTTATGCCTAGGGTACCATATATTTGGATTTGTACAGTTTTGTTCACGTGAATGTTTAAGAAACCATAAGAAAATTGTTTGCTTTAACATTTGAGATCACATAGACAGTATTTTACGTAGGATATGGGCAGTTCCCATGAGCACTATCTTTTGAACTTCAGCCATTTTGGGGTTTCCTGGTATCTGAGCTAGGTAGTAATCAGCCCGTTTCGCTGTCATTCCCAGGGCACCTATGACAATAGGTATTGTTTTCGTCTTCAGATT
>NC_069005.1:19990513-19993280 GCF_001194135.2 Octopus bimaculoides | reverse complement strand
CTCTTTTCTTGGCAGATAAAGACGTTCTATATCTGCCTTAGGGTGGTGCATTCTATGCGTTGTCAACAGTTTTCGTATTTTTCTGTCAACATTACATATTTCAGTAATTGACCAGTTAACGATGTTGAAACTGTAAGTCACGACTGGTATGGCTAGAGCATTGATCGCTTCGATCCTGTTTCTCGCGTTCAGCTCTGTCTTCAGTATTGCTCTCACCCTGCGATAACATTCTCTTCTGATCCTTTCCCTCATCACTGAGTGCTTGATATTGTTCCCTTCAATTACCCCTAGGTATTTGTAGCTCTCCGCTGGTTCTAACTCTTTTATGACATTTTGCTGGTCAAGGTTCATTTTATGACATTTTGCTAGTCAAGGTTCATTATTATTATTATTATTATTATTATTATTATTATTATTATTATTATTATTATTATTGTTGTTGTTGTTGTTGTTGTTGTTATTGTTGCTGTTGCTGTTGGTGTTGTTGTTGTTGTTGTTTTTGTTGTTGTTTTTGTTGTTATATGTTTGACTTTTGCTTTGTATTCGTACAAGTTGGCTCCAAGTCTCACCTAGAGACCTCAAGAGATAACAAGTTAGAAGTTCATGTTGGTGTTATGCCTCGGGTGTCGTTTATTTGGTTTTGCACATAGTATTGTTCTAGAGAATGTTTAAGGAAACATAAGTAAATTATAAGTTTGTTTTAAAATTTTTGAGATTACACAGACAGTATTTTACGTAGGATAGGGTAGTTCCCATGAGCACTATCTTTTGAATTTCTGCCATTTTGGGGTTTCCTGGTATCTGAGATAGGTAGGAATCATCCCCTTTTGCTATCATTCCTAATGTATCTATGACAACAGGTATTCTTTTAGTCTTGAGGTTCCCCATTATACCAACTTCTATTTCAAGATCTTTATACTTGCTCAGTTTTTGGTAGGTCTTGACAGATACATTTATGTCAATTAGGACAGTCATATCAATGAGGAGGCATGATTTTTGTCTGAAGTCTTTCAATATAATGTCTGACTTATTCACATCTATATTTCTGTCAGTTTGAACGGTGAAGTTCAAGAGGAGTGAGAAGTGATTATTTTCAAGCACTCAAAGTAGTTTGTGTTCCCACCAAATTTTATCATGGGGCAGGTTCAAGTTTTTTTCAAATTACCCAGTGAATATACTGTGCTGCTCTGTCATGCTTGTTGAGATACTCTGTAGGTGCAAGAAGACTGCACATGGAGACAACATGATCAATGGTTTCATTTTGTTGTTTACATACACGACATGTTGAGCTACCTCCGTTCTTTAATATGTTGGCTTGGTAGTTCCTTGTAGGTAGGCATTGAATTTGTGCTGCTATGATAAACCCTTCTGTCTCTGATTTTAAGCCAGAAGACACTAACCATTGATGGGTAAAGGCTCTGTCAACATCGGCATTACTAGCTCTCTTTGGGTATTTGCCATAGAGAAGTTTTTCTTGCCAATTATCAGTAAGAGTATCAACAGGGATTTGGGGAGTGTAGACTCCGTCTGTTGCTGTAAAGCTTCAGTGTGTTTTGTTATGGGGTTTAGCTTCTTGTTTCCCGTTATATTAGCGGTTCTGTTGTGCTTGGTGTTTGAAATATGAGTTGTGTTATTTCATTAAGTCTCAGTCTTGCATATTATCAGAGATGCTCACATTGTAAGTAGTTAAGGTCAACCAACTGACAAGCAAATCTGTGTTACTGAGCAGAATATTTGCTATAATGATATTTCTGCTTCAGCAACTCAACACTGAATCTGTCTGAAATGTAATGGAAAATAGGTCAACTTCAAAACATTGGTGTCCAAGTGACAAAAGCAAAGTTTGAAGGCCATGATAGTCATTTCCTTTGATTTCTAGATTGAAGCAAATAAGAAATAAGACTTACTGACCAAAGACAAAAATAAATAAATCAATAAAAAATAATAGTTTTGTTGTACAGCATTATTATTGATATTGTTTTCCACGCCCATGCCTCCCACCTTGACTATTTCAATTTTAACATCATCATCATTGTTGTCGTAATCGTCATAACAATTGTTATTTCAGGAGGCAGGATTGACCATGGTCATCATGTGAACAGTGCTATAAAGGCGCTGTCCGAATTGAGCAGCTTCGATGATGCCGTTGCCAAAGGTGTGGACATAACCAATGAAAAGGATACACTTATTATAGTATCGGCTGACCACTCACATGTGTTCAACATTGCTGGTTACCCAGAAAGAGGCACAAATATCTTAGGTTGGTAAATATTTAATAAATATGCACTAGAAAACATCATCATTACCACTACCATTATCATCCTCGTTATCATCATCATCGTCATCATCGTTATCGTCATCATCATCCCCACCACCACCATCACTACCATCAGCGGCAGTAGCAGCATTATAACCACCACAATCTCCACCACCACCACCACCACCACCACAACCTGAATAAGGTTTATTTAACAATGATAAACGAAACTACTACTACTACTACTACGACTGCTACTACTACTACTACTGCTACTACTACTACTACTACTACTACTACTACTACTACTACTACTACTACTACTACTACTTAATAATAATAATAATATTAATAATAATAATAATGATGATGATGATGATGATGATGGTTTCTTTATTAACCACAAGGGTTAAGAAAGACATGAACAGTACAGGATAAACAAAGAATGTGTGTGTTTGTGTGTTGTGAGGGTTTTGCGTGTAAACAAGACTAACAAAATCTTTAAAAAAA
>NC_069005.1:19986535-19988664 GCF_001194135.2 Octopus bimaculoides | reverse complement strand
ATATATATATATATATATATATATATATATATATATATATACATACATATATATATATATACATATATATATACATATATATATACATTTATATATATATATTTGTATATATATATCTGTATATATATATCTGTATATATATGTGTGTATGTGTGGACATAGTTCAGAAGAAGTAGGTCATGTTGCTATTCACTCTTATGGTAGTGGCGATTAACCGTTTACAAGCTAGCCACTACCTTTCACTCTGTTCAGTATGTCCATAACACATTTCTCTTTGTCCTTATTCCTCCCTTTTGGCCAAACTTAAGCCAGCATATCCATAACATATTCCTCTATGCTCTTATTATTGATAAAATAAATCTAAGTATGTACCCAACTGTTACTTTTATTTATCTATTTTATATCGACACTATTATTTACTTTTCTTTTTGGAAAATTTATATTAGTTACCGTTAAATATAATTATTTATTCAGATATATTAGTTGATAGTTTGGGTTCATATATAGTTGTCTATTTAATTTATAGTAAAGATGCGCAATTCATGGGTGTTATATACACGGTGTTTATTTTAACCAAATCTATTTAATTTATTGAAAATATATTTAACTTTATGAACTATTCTTAAGTATTATTATGTATTATTTACACAGTGCTTATTTAATGATATCTATTTAAATTTATTGAATGTGTATATAACTTTATGAACACAACAGGGTCCTCTTTCCCTCTTGTTGATTAATTTGTGTTTTGATGTAAAAAATCTGGTAAATTTCCTCGACGCAAAATTCACATCTTTTGCTTCCAATGCTATAAGATTTTGCTCGGCTCGTTATTTCCCACTTAAGCATATAGTCCTTATTTTTATCTTTAATCGTCCAAATTAGTTTACTAAGATTAGTGCTAACCTCTTTTTTCCTATCCCTAAAAGTGTTTTTATGATTAGTTATTCTTTTTATATAATTTTCCGTTGAACCTATATAGTAGTAATCCTGTCCCTCAGATACTAACTTACACCCATATATTACACCATTTTCCCTACAGAAAGAATTTAATGGACATCATTTTCCTTTGGCGCAATCGAAAGTTTTATTTTTAGAAGCTTTCTCTGTTTCCTTACTAATAGAGCTGTGCTTGTATTCTATGCTTTCAGAGTTATCCTCATTATATTTATTTTCTGTTTAGAGTCTGCCATTAATTTAAAATTATTTACGTTAGGTTGTTTACTATTTTCGTTACTATCCACTTTGTCTTTGTTTTCCTTAGCTATCTTTATATTTTTATTGTTTTCTCTTTTATGTTTGTTGTTGTTATTATAATTATTAGTATTCATATTTGTATTATTAATATTTGTACTTATATTATTGTTTTTATAGTTAATATTATGCTTATTACTTCTTTTTATAGATTGTATCATTATTATTATTATCATTTTATTTATTTTTATAATTTGATTTATAACCTCTTTTATCAACCGAATCCCTCAAGCTTCACACAAACTGACCGCAGAGCATCTTCTATCCCCTTTGTAAGTAGGGGGTGCTCATACAGATCCCTCCTCCTGTACCCTTGTTCTGTGACACCAATCTGGTTAACTTAACTCTTTCCGTGACGTGAGCAATTATGTCCGTATGCCTTGGTGTGTGTTTGTATGTATGTGTAAGTGTGTGCTGCGAGTGTTTTTGCGCGTACAAATGCATTGGGAGATATTGTGTTGTTGTAGAGATTTAACAACAAAAGAAATAAGCTTCTGTACCACTGAAATAGAGGAATATATTTAGTATATTTTCAAATATGAACCACTCAGATACAGTACTCAGTGTTTGCCAGCAAGCCACGGGTATGGAGTTATCCGATTTCCAGTCAGTAATCAACGTACGTGCCACCGTTCATTAGCTGTTATCTGAAGCTATTACAGGAAAAACAACCGGGCTGCTAGAGATAGCAGTCAAACCACTTTCATATCTAAACTCTACAATCTTAAAAAATGAAAGACACGTTATATGATGTTGTCCAAGATACACTACATCTGAAAGAAAGTCTTGGTAGGCATGGCCGGAACATTTTTTATCCTTGATCAGCGGGAAGCCCTCTCTCTCTCTCTCTCTCTCTCTCTCTCTCTCTCTCTCTT
>NC_069005.1:19983252-19986469 GCF_001194135.2 Octopus bimaculoides | reverse complement strand
TCTCTCTCTCTCTCTCTCTCTCTCTCTCTCTCTCTCTCTCTCTCTTACACACACACACACCTGCTCTTGAGATTTAGCTTTTTTGGTACCTCGCTAGCAATGTGTTCATTCTACTCAACTACTAATCTGCATGACTACTAACTAAACACCAATCTAATTTAACTAATTAACTTCATTATTTTATTAACTTACCTGCCATCTCACTTTACCCCCGTTTTTGGATTTAACCGTGACAACGCTATAACTGACCACACCTATGTTCTTCTTCACATTGCATTATGTGTTTGAAAAATAAGAAAATTAAAATGTGGAAATGTTTTCTGACAATGACAATTCAAAAGAAAGCAACATAAAGACATATTTCGATAATTTCCCTTCTTTTTTCTTTTTCTTCCTTCGGATTTCCTTTTCGTTATACATTTCTACTTATTTATTTATCATATTTTTGTCTTTTCTTAGCTGATAAATCTTATCGACAACAAGCTACAGTTCCTCTCTCCCGTGAAACGCATGGAGCTGAGGAAATTGCGATTTTTGTTCGTGGTCCTATGTCTCATATATTTCACGGTGTAAGGGAGCAAGTGTTTGTGCCAATTGCCTTGGCTTACTCATCGTGCATTGGTTCAAACAAGAATCACTGTTCAACATCAAATACACCTATGATAACAATAAACAAAAGAACTTTCATCGTTTCTACCATCCTTTTAATTTCGTTTTTGTGGTGATAGACTGGACATTTTTGTTGTTGAAGATTGGTGGCAACAAACAGAAGGAAATATTTTGGTGTGTACTATTCTCTCTCTTTTCTTTAAAAAATCTCAGTAATAAACATTATCATAAAAATAGCTACAACAAACAATAACGATTATAGAAATATCAATCGTTTCTATTAATGGTACAAGACCTGAAATTTCGGGGCAAGGGTAAGTCAATTACATCGACCCCAGTGTTCAACTGATACATATATTATCGAAAAGATGAAGGGCAAAATCGATTGCAACGACATTTGAACTAAGAGCGTAAAAGCAGACGAAATGCCGCAAAGCATTTTGCCCAGCGTGCTAACGATTCTGCCATCTCGCCTTATTATTAATAATAATAATATTGGTTTTAAATTTTGGTACAAGGCCAGCAATTTTGGGGGAGGGTAAGTCGATTACGTCGACCCCAGTGTTCAACTGACAGTTATTTTGGCGACCCCGAAAAGATGAAAGAAAAAGTCGACCTCAGCGGAATTTGACCGCAGAACATGAAGAAGCATTTTGCCCGGCGTGCTAACAATTGTGCCAGCTCACCACATTGCAGGAATAATATCTAATAAGGATTTCGGATCCTTTCTCTTTGGCTGCACCCGTAGAAATTTTAAAGTTTGTTGAAAATTATAAAATTTGGTGTATTGATGTAATTTCTACGCTTGAATTTCAGCGGTGAATTCACTTTTTCCAGAAAAAAATTACAAAGGTTTAAAGTTTCATAATTTTTATCCAATCAGAAAACAGGATTTGGAAGCTGTCATTTTGTGCGTGACAGCACATGTTGTCAACTGTAAACAAATGAAATATTGGTGGAATTCTGATTTACGCACGCCATATAACCACTCATACGATTCTTATTTTTTGGAATTTTCAAAAATTTTTTGCGAATTTGTTTTCTACACACGGGAAAATCATACGATTATGCAAAAAAACAATTTCGCGTATAATTTAAGGTCTATTTGGCTGTTATGTTTAGCACATCTCATACCTCATGCGTTTCAAGCATTTAATAAGCGATAAAAAGAACACATGGGCAACCAGCTTGGTAACAGCTTGGTTTGTTACTATGGAAACAGGCACCTATATGTCTGTGGCTTTCGATTGGCTACAATTACCCTAAATTTGCAAACTTTAAAAGCTATTAATACTTTATTTATCAATTTATGGCAAAAATGAATTTCATGCCAACGGTTATTTTACAAAACTACGCAAATACACCAAATATGAAATCAATTGGAGCAAAAGTTGAAGAAATTGAAAAGTGGCAGCCAAACAGAAACGATCCAGGATTTCTAATCTTGGCCACAAGGGCAGCAATTTTGAGTTAGCCGATAGCTTCGATCCCAGTACATGATTGGTATATTATTTTATCGATCCCGGAGGAATATAGGGCAATGATATCCTCCAAGTCTATAGATTTGAACAGTTTCTCCACTTCTGTCAGTTATAGGAATTGGCTCACCAATTATGAGGTATATCTTTCTTGGGTGTTCTTTGAAAATATTTTTTTATCTTTTCATCTGAGGAATCACTTTGCAAAATGATCAACTTGCAAAATAATCAACTGCTTGGAACTGGCCGGGAGCTGGCGTCCAGTGGAATGGTCGGCGGCCCTGATCGGTGAAGCAGTCGTCTTCATTAGATGCAGGTGGAGTGTTGTGGAATAGTGCATATAGCCTGACGCAGCACACAAAACTATGAATATCAGCACGGGTCTGAAATCCATTATTGGATGGAGTGAGGGGGATGAAGCGCAGACCCTTACTGAGAAGAGAGCGCTCCGCGTCAGAGAGGGGAAGATCAGGAGGAATGGTAACAATAGACTGAAATGGAGAGGGGTGGATGAGTTAGATGTAGGAGGGGTGGTAGAGGAAGTGGAAGGCTGGGAGGAGAGAGAGAAGAAGTAAATACATAGGGAGTTGGAGTACTAGAAGGGTGTGGGTGAGGATGAGGGGGAATGGATCGTGGAGAGAGAGTGGTAGAGGGTGGGTGTAGTGACATCGGGTGGGACATAAGGAGTGACTGGAGTTTATGCTAATTACTCCGGCACGCAGGAGCTATAGGGATAGAATGGGCATGCCAAAGCTAGGCAGAAACCTCTGTAAGTTTCTGTATATTCTCCAATTGCTAAATGTACTTTATATTTGTAACCTTAATTGTTAATATGACATGGTATGTCATAAGCATCTGTATATTGTGGTTTTTGTCATTTTAGTTACAAAATAAATAAATAAATTCAATGGAATACACTGTCTGCAAGTCGATGGATACCGCATATTCTCCTCCATTTTCTTATTGCTATATAAATTTAGGGTAAAATAACCCCCCTTTTACCCGCACCCACTTATTACACTTGGTATAACACTAGTGTAACAATAATTGGGTACCCTCCCAGCAATATATTGGATAGATACCATCCCTTAGTGGGTTGAATCCTCAACCCCTAACTCTCTTGCATTATA
>NC_069005.1:19980919-19983228 GCF_001194135.2 Octopus bimaculoides | reverse complement strand
ATATATTCATACACACACACACACACTCATACACATATACATGATATTATTAAAATTAATAATATGTACGAAAATTTATGTCAACGTAACATGTTATGAAAGTAATCCAAATTGGTGAAATAGTTAGTGAATATCTGAAAAAATTTTACCTTTTAAAAAACGCTAACAAAAAGAAACGCCAAACCAAATTTAACTTTAGACATTCATTCATTCATTCAACTAAGAGCGACGTCATTGAATAACTAATTTAGTTTATAAAAATAAAATATAAAAAGTATCATACTAATTCCAAATTTTTTGACAATTTGAAATCTACATTAAAAAACCTAACATAGAAAACGAGTATATTTATCTACTAAAATTGATGACGTCATTGGATATCTAAAGAACAAAATCTGCAGACAAGAATTCTACGTTATGCTTAATAGATAATTAAAGAATAAAAAGTACAGATGATAATTCCACGTAATGCTCAATAAAAATATATACTTTACATCGCAATAATTAATTATTTATTTATTCAATAGGAATTAACCTTCTATAGGAATTAGCCTTATTTTATAATAACTGAAGAATTATTATATTCAACATTTACAACCACCGAGGATCTCACTGGATAATTTAAAAATAAAAATTACAAAAAAGGCAACCAAATATCTATTTATTCATTATGATAAACTCTTACACAGGAATCAACCTTATTATATAATGATTAAAAATTATTATAATCAATAATAATATATACAATTATTGATGACAACGCTAGATAACTAAAAAGTAAAAATAACGGATAAGATAATTAAATACCTGTTTATTTGTATTTTACCCTTTTATATGAATTAAGATTATTATATAATAATTGAAAACTTACTATGATTAATAATATATACAGTTCTTGATGCTCTCGGTGGATAATTAAAGAATAAAAATTATAGATAAGAATTTTACGTTATACTTAATCCAAGCTCGGATACTTTACATCGCTATAACTAATTACTCGTTATATTAAGCACTTTAATAGAAATTAACCTTATTATATAACAATTAATTAAAATATTGTTATAATTAATAATTGAAATATTTGAATGTCTTTCTGAATTTATGGCATCATCTTAAAGTTAAGTGCCCATTAAAATTTAATAAAATTAATTTTAAAATAATTATCAAATATAATTCTTCGAGGAAAAGATCACAAATAGAATTACCAGTATTATACGATGGTGCATAAGTAATAATGGACTGCTTTAAGTCATATTTAATATTCTTATCCTTTAAATTCCAAATGTATTTACTAAGATTAGTAGAATTACATTTTCTTCTGTATTTAAAAGGAATTAGAATGATTATAAAATCTAGATTCCCAGCTAGTAGCAGAAGAATCAATATACCAACACTTATATATTATATTCTTCTTTAAACACTAATTTAGATTACCTTGATAATGTTGTGTTGACATAAATTTTAGTGCATATTAATTTTGATATTACGCATGTGTGTGTGTGTGTATGCGTGTGTGTGTGTGTGCGTGCGTGTGTGTATGTATGCGTGTGTGTGTATGAATATATATATATATGTGTGTGTTTGTATATTTTAATGCAATTGAAACAATTGTTGGATTTTTAAGGTGTGATCTAAAGTAACGATATTTTCTTTGTACATATCATTGATTGTTGTTAATACTCTGATTTTCTTAAAATTCTGCATAAGAGTTATTGGATTTACCTGTCATACGTGAGGATTTACCTGTCATACGTGAGGATTTACCTGGGATTTGTATTCTACATACATTTACTGGTATCTACTTGTTGGAAATTTAATCTTATTTCTTTATACTGAGTATATGTATGTATGTATGTATGTATGTATGTATGTATGTATGTATGTAGACTTGTGTGTGTGATTGTGTGTGTATGTAAATGTATAAACACACATACACACACATAAGCGCGTATTACACAGAATTGGAGAAACTTTCAGAAATGTCAACATGATTGATTAGTTTCTCAGCTATTCATTGTGGCAAGACAATCTTCAGGAAGTCAAGATGTCTTTGAAGCCAGACATGTGACGTAATTCGGAGGAATTTCTTGTGTCACTTCATTCTATTGCATTCCAGAGTTAAGACTTAACACAAAATGTCCTGATTGGGATGGAGGTCAGCGGCAGTGATAAACGCTGACCTTTCCAACATGAAAGAGGAAAGATAGGCTGATCTACGATTAACAACACCGACATGCATACATACATACATACATACATACGTAAGTACGTACGTATGTATATATATGTATATATATATATATATATAT
>NC_069005.1:19979420-19980112 GCF_001194135.2 Octopus bimaculoides | reverse complement strand
TATATACAAGGTGGAACCAAAGAGTTCTCGAACTAGTTATGTTATATATATGATGGATACCTATCGAAGACCTGAACAACTGATTTGTTTATAGTGATCAAATGTCCATGCTGTACATTAGCTCACTCTCACCATCAAATCGACGTTCTCTGAACAGGTCAACTGTATACCACGCGTCAGGTGTCGAAGTGAACGCAGATCAACCTGAGATGAAGTGCTTTGCCCCAAAACACAACGCATCAACCTGTCTAGCAATCGAAATCATGACCTTGCGATCATGAGTGCAACACCCTAATGACTAAGCTATGTGCCATTACACACACACACACACACACACACACACACAGAGACACACACACAGAGACACACACACAAACACACACACACATACACACACATACACACACACACACACAAACACACATACACACACATACACACACACACACACAAACACACACACACACATACACACACATACACACACACACACAAACACACACACATACACACACATACACACACATACACACACATGTATTTATATGTGTGTGCATGCATACATATACATATCTATTTATTTATCTCTCTATTTTTCATATATATGTGTGTGTATGTGTGTATGTATGTATGTATGTATGTATGTATGCATGTATGTATATATGTATATATATGTATATATATATATATAT
>NC_069005.1:19977673-19978541 GCF_001194135.2 Octopus bimaculoides | reverse complement strand
GGTAAGTAGTTTGCTTACCAACCACATGGTTCTGGGTTCAGTCCCACTACATGACACCTTGGGCAAGTGTCTTCTACTATAGCCTCGGGCCGACCAAAGCCTTGTGAGTGGATTTGGTAGACGGAAACTGAAAGAAGCCCGTCGTATATGTGTATCGCTTGACAACCGATGCTGGTGTGTTTACGTCCCCATAACTTAGCGGTTCGGCAAAAGAGACCGATAAAATAAGTACTAGGCTTCCAAAGAATAAGTCCTGGGGTCGATTTGCTTGACTAAAGGCGGTGCTCCAGCATGGCCGCAGTAAAATGACTGAAACAAGTAAAAGAGTAAAAGAATATATATATACACACACACACACATGTAAATGCATTAAATACTACAAAACGTACACGTAGGACAGACACAGAGAGACCCTAATTCTTCACCAAAAGGAGAAAGGAAGAGAGAAAAAACGAGAAAGTGAGAGAGAATGATGCAAATAAACAAATGAAACCGCTTAGGCCAGATATATAATATAGACATACACATATACATATAAATAGAGGGAGACAAAGACTGAGGATATTCAGACGATAAATATTCGTGTATAAATATGTAGATATTTATACGTAAATTGAGCAGATTTACACAGAGTAAAAAGACACAGAAAAACAACCTCTCCATCATGAAGACGGAGGCCGGATTTACCTAATGCTTGTATGCATCTACCACTGGTTGCATAATCTTGACTTTATGCGAACTGCATCTGCCAACATTATTACGTAACCCCAGACCCTTAGAAATAGTTGTTGGACGTGTAATACCAGACCTGCTACCCTTTGTTTTTTTGTATCTTATATATTATATAATATATATATATATATATATA
>NC_069005.1:19973478-19977109 GCF_001194135.2 Octopus bimaculoides | reverse complement strand
TATATATATATATATATATATATATATATTTGTGTGCATGTGTATGTTTATATATGTATACATTATAATATATATACATGTATAAGTATATATATACACACACACATACACACACACATCTTTATATACATACATACATCTCTCCTATCTTTTCTCTTTTCAAAAAATGTTTCTCCCAGCGTTCACTATTTTCCTCTCGTTCTGGTCTAACGACCCACCAAGTTCATTTCCGTTCGGTTTCCTTGTATGTGTCCACTATAATTTTTTTGTTCTCAACTTTGACCCTTCATAAATCCTAAATTTCATTTTAGAATTTATGGGAGCAACTGTCGTTGAATGCTCGAATTTATTGGAGCATACTGTCGTTGAATGCTCGAAATGAGAAGTAGATCGACAGCCGACAACTGATGAAAGGTCATTTCTCTGTGTTAACTTGTCCTGTTTTCCATTTTTTTCTCGTGTTTACGTATTTCATATTATTTGCACCGTTGGTGACGTCCTGTGCCCATATATGCATGTATATATATATATAGTATTTATTATTTAATTGAACGCGACGCATCCGTTTCGGAGAATATATGTGTGGCTTTGTGTTTAGGGTATTGCATTCACAATTGCAAGTTCATGGGTTCGATTCCCACACCAGGCGTTGCGTTGTGTTCTTGAGCAAAACACTTCATTTCACGTTGCTCTGCGATCATTTTTGTCATTTGACATGTAGTATACGGGGCACCTATACAAGTAATGTCGTTTTGATGGAGGGAATTTGATCGCTATACACAAATCATCTATGTGATTGTTCGGCAAGAGATTGCCGAAGCCTCATACGTCGTCTAACGACAGGAGAGCCCATGATATATATATACATATATATGCATATAGAAATGTAGTCTACAATATAAGGTGCATAGAGGGTTCTTGTAACGACAAGAACATGATTTACATTGGTGAGACATCTAGAAGCATTGCGGAGAGATTAAATAGACATTTGAGACATTATAACAAGAAAACAGTCCTCTATACTCTACCAACATACCGAAGTCTAACATGGAGGCACACTTGACATCCACATTTTATCCAAGCACCCGAAGGGTCCAATACTTAGAGAAATACAGGAGTACGTCCTCATAAACGAAACATCTTCTGTACTAAATAGGAGTTACACATAGAAGGTAGTGATACTCAAATACCCACAGTTTATACATACATAGGTAGATTTGTTAGTAGGCTGTTATGTAAGCGAATATATATATATATATATATAGGTAGGTAGGTAAATGGAAATGCAGGCAAATAGATAGCTGAGTAGATAGATAGGTACATAAGTAATATGGACAAACACACACATATACACACGCATACTCCACACAAACACACAAGGACACATATGGAGACATCCATACATAATAGACACATATCCATGGTGGCGTATCGACGCAGTTCTGAATTTTGATTACGCTCAATTAATTATTTTATCTCGTAAATTAAAGAATCTGATGTTATTTGGAATTAAAGTTGGGAAAATTTGGGTAATTTTAGCCAATCAGCAGACAGCGAGGCATTAACAGCTAGTTACCATGACAACCGCACGTTGTGTTGATTCTTCACACTATGGGATTCACTTCACACGCACCTTGCTTCACTCGCACGTTTTGTTTGTGCATATCACTCTTTTGGGTTTTTTTAAATAACTTTCTGAAAAATTTGTATTTATCATTTAGAATTTTATTGTACATATTTCTCGCCAATTGCCTTAATATTTTATTTATTTTTCATATAGTTTTCATATATATATTTTATATATATTTCGTGAAGTTTTCCTATGTTTTTCTGTTTTTACTGTTGCTTTGAATGGCCGCATCCACATTCAAGCCATTTAATTGTACTACTCTGAAGGAGATTTTGAAAATAGAGATGGATGCAGTAAATTATTTGCAAGAAAAGAGTGTTATCCCTACAAAAAAAAAAAAAAAGGCGCAGTAAATCTAGGCACAACATGCGTAAAAAAGTTGTTCGTGGGAATTTGTACTGGCAGCACACTCGCAATGATTGCAACGAATGCCTGTCAGTTTAAACCCAGGCCAGGCCAGAATGAGCCATTCTGTATTTTCAATGAAGATGTAGAACATTATTTAATGTGTCCTTCATTTTTAAAATGTTAGAGCATAGTGTGAGGGAGATTTGGCTGTTATTTCTAGCAAATTGAAGAACCACACAGAGATTACCTCATTGGCTCATTTGCTGATGTGTATAAGTAAACAAAAACTAAAGGAAATGGATCTTCATCTGTTTCTAAGATGATCATTCCAGTTGTATGATCAACCGAACTGGTTACACATTCAACTAGTACTTATTTTATCAACCCTCAAAAAATGAAAGTTGAAGTCAACCTAGGTGGAATTTGAACCCAAAATGTAAAGCATTTTGCCCAGTGTGTTAATGATTCTGTCAGCTGGTAGTCTTATGGTTACACATATTCTTTTCTACTCAAGGCACAAGGCCCGAAATTTCTGGGGAGAGGCCAGTCGATTATATCGACCCCAGTACGCAACTGGTACTTAATTTATCGACCCCGATAAATGTCAAAGTCGACCTCGGCGGAATTTGAACTCAGAACGAAAGACAGAAGAAATACCGCTAAGCATGTTGCCCGGCATGCTAACGCTTCTGCCAGCTCGACGTCTTGGTTACACATTATATTAATATATAACTGGCTGGGTATACCACAACACACATGTACCCACAACAATCTATAAGTAGAATCAGTACAACCCAGTGTGATATGGTTAGGCCTTTTAATTACAGGTCCAGGATCTAATAATGTAATTTGGCTGAGTATTCCATAGATATATGTGGCCTTAATGCAATTCTGGGACAGAATCAGTGTGACACATGATGGACATAGCCAGAGTTTCAACTGAATGTTTCAACTGAATGTTTCTCAACTATTAAGAAAAATACACCATTCGATGAATAAATTGTGGAACATCAAAACAAAATTAAACTAAATATCAGATGAATAATTCTATTGACAGGGAACTGTGGGTCGCTGTGGATCACAGGTTTCTTCATCCACCCCACCCCCTTATTGGTTACATATTTGATGTGAGACTAGGTTGGCTCTTTAAATTAGTTGTACTTCATTTGGCAGGATTCTATACAGTTTCTATTTAACCAATTTCGCTCCCAATGCTTTGGCCACTTGACAGATTAACTATTAAGTCACCCACAGACGTGCTCCATCCTCTGATGCACAGACGTGCTCCATCCTCTGATGCACAGACGTGCTCCATCCTCTGATGCACAGACATTCTGTGTCCTCTCTTTCTGCCATTTCTACTGTACTATATGGCTTCTGCTCCTTGCAGCTAACTGAGCTCACGTCACCTCCTCTCAAGCGGTCCCATCCCACTTGCCTCTTTTCTTCTCATCATCCCTCTTATGTCCACTCCTACAAGGCCTCACATTTATCACTATGCTCAATTTTTCCCCCTCAAAATGCCTTCCCTCAGGAAATCCCACCCTGCTCATATCTTTCCAACAGATATTGGTTTACGAAAGTTTACAAGGAACACCAATGGCATTAACCATTAACCTCACTCATCTAGATGTCCATAAAGGGTGTGGGCAC
>NC_069005.1:19971715-19973437 GCF_001194135.2 Octopus bimaculoides | reverse complement strand
CTAACTGAGCTCACGTCACCTCCTCTCAAGCGGTCCCATCCCACTTGCCTCTTTTCTTCTCATCATCCCTCTTATGTCCACTCCTACAAGGCCTCACATTTATCACTATGCTCAATTTTTCCCCCTCAAAATGCCTTCCCTCAGGAAATCCCACCCTGCTCATATCTTTCCAACAGATATTGGTTTACGAAAGTTTACAAGGAACACCAATGGCATTAACCATTAACCTCACTCATCTAGATGTCCATAAAGGGTGTGGGCACTGTCCCTTCTTTCAAACCCAAATTGGGTTGAAGATTAAAAAAAAAGATCAAACTAAAACTAGGCTAAAAGATTCTTGTTCAAGGTGTGATGGAGTTGGATTGAACTCAACACTAACATGTCAGGATTATGATGTGAACTTATTAATCACCCGGTCGTGTGCTCCTCCTCCACCCCTTCTTGAGATGTGGAGGTAAAGATATACGTGTGGTGGGCAAGTAATGTAATTGGTAGGTTTGGGTCCAGCTGAGGTAGAAATAATAAACCCTGTGGAGCTGAAGCTAGCAGAATGAATCAGAATAGTTATTTCCTAAATGACACGGAAGGAAAAAAGGGCACATAATTAAGGGGTGGGATGTGAAAGAGAGAAATTTTGAGGAAATTTTCCATTGTATGAAACAAAAAAAAAATTATTAAAAACAAAATCAAGGAAACCTGCCCACCCCACTTTTCCTTTTCCGTGAGGTAATACATTGATTATTTTTATCGTTGTTCACAAATCCAAACATGAGAACATTACTCAGCGTTGGAGTTTTGGAGACAGACGCCCATTTTTCACACACACACACACATATATGAATGCGTAAATGTACATATAAACTTATATATGAATACATACATCTACATGCACATATATATTAAGGATGTACACATATACATGACAAGTATACATAATACTGAAATACGCAACTCATATTGATTCCTGTGCGTAGAAATCAACGGCTTCATAAAGTACAGCTGTAAAAACTAATGTGAAACAAACACATACATACAAATATATATCAATATAGCAAATTTTTAAAAAATTAATAAAAACATACAAAACACTATAGAAATCAATGAAGAGACAAAAGAAACTGTAAGATGATACATGTTGACACTATTAGGTATTTCTGTTTATTTAAAACCTACAATGAACAGGTCATTTCACAAGGTACAACCTTAAAGTTGACAACGCTACAGCGCAGAAAATTTCTGTCATTATTGGCTAAAAATACAGTGTTTTTGATTTTTGAACGTCTGTACCTTTTTCGTCAATTTTTTTTCTCCACAAGTTCATAGTTTCTCAGGAATAAGCGTGGAAAACTGCATTAATATAACCGATTTTCAGATTTTTTTACTTCCTTTTAAAAAATGCAGATTTTGGGAATAAAACTAACTAGATCCCCAAGGAGTGTAACCAGCATGTGTTCCATAACTGTTAACAAAGAACTATGTTTCCATAGTAACTAAAGATGCTGCACATACGCACATGGAGTGTAACCACCACGTGTTCCATAATTGTTTTCATAACAGTAAAAATTCCATTTGAGAACGCTATAAAGATTTGTTAACTAATAAATATTTCAAGCGTTGTTTTGACTGTTACTTTTAGCAACTGCAATTCGTTTGCTCGTAGCTTTTAAATATTTAATTTGCTCGCGCATGTTTTAATGTTTTTCACTGTTATTTCTAATGTTT
>NC_069005.1:19964540-19971385 GCF_001194135.2 Octopus bimaculoides | reverse complement strand
ACACACACACACACACACACACACACACACACACACAATTTATATCAATTTATAATTTTAGTAACTTTTAATTTAACTGTAATTTTTAAACACATATTTGTTGGCGTGCATACAGGATAACCCTCTCTCCCTCTTGCTGTTAAGAAGTTTACGTTGAGAAATTAAAATTTGAAACATTTCATCAACGCAAAGTCGCAGCGAATATTTCCAAGTTTATATATATATAGATTAAATGATTTCTGAAAGTAGCAAACGAGTCCATTTAGGTATATTATTTGCCTGATACATTCTGGGATATTGAGATTAAGACATTCAAAATTCTTTATTTATTGCTATGAGGCTACAATATGCAATAAAGACGTTGATCCTTTGACACATAGCCTATCCGCCACGATGAGATATATCAATTAGCGTGGACATATAGTATCAGACATTATGTGGTGACTTGAAAAGTGCTAAAGCATTTCGAGTAGCATGTCGACTTGCAATCATGAGTGAAAATTGACATTCACCGTCCAGCCAAATCCCCCAGCGTATACCTACTGTAGGAGACCAAAAATCCCCTCTAAGGTCCTTCCTTAATAAATAAAACAAGAAAAGATGGAAATGAGCTAACCAACTTCTATGTATCCAGTGGCACAATCAAGTTTTTTCTTAAACAAATTTATATTATGCTTGGTCTAGCATTGTTTTTAGATCTATTAAGATTAATTCTTTCAACAAACAAATTATAAGTATATATAAATATGTGTATGTATGTATGTATGTACGTATGTATGTATGTATGTATGTATGTATGTGTGTGGGTGTATACATGCGTGTTAAATAATTTATATGTTTTTATTCATTAATTAATTTTCGTTTTTCTTTTTCTCTTTAATCTTCTAGCTTTGAAAAATTACCTACAACAAAGTGCCGTTCCTTTGGCAGCTGAAACTCATGGTGGCAAGGATGTTGTTGCTTATGCCCGAGGACCGATGTCTCATCTGATTACCGGAGTCAAAGAGCAAAACTACCTTGCAGTGGCCATGGGATATTCTTCCTGTACAAGAAAACACACTAATTATAACGCTCATTGTTCTGTTCTCCCTTCGTCTGCCACCAAAAGTTCAACGCCATTTCTCTTTCTATTGCTAATACTGACAATTGTTGTTCAGATTCTTTCAAAATAAAACCATTCAATCTGTCTTCCTACCTAACACTTACACACACATACGCACACTTACATATACATATGCACACTTATACACACATACTTATCACATTCGTATATACATATTTACATTACGCATATATAACATATATATAACATACATACACACACATATATATGTATATATGTGTATGTATATATATATATATATATATATATATATATATATGTATGTATGTATGTATGTATGTATGTATAAATGAACTAGAACCTGGGATGGTATTTGGTTCCTTCACCCTTAACGTTTAGACTCGAATACCTAAACTCTTCTTCGTCCTACTCGAAAAACATTTCCCCGAATCTAGCCCCCTAAGAAAACTATTTAACCCCCAGTCTATGAAATTGTCCTACTCCTCCACCACCAACACTGCCGGAGTTACCTGGTTTCTTAACAAGAAACTCAGAAATCCACAACCAGCTAACCTCAACCCTAATAGATTAACTCAAAATAACCCCTAGCTCCATACATATAAACCCAAAACAAATCGCCCCCATTAGCAACATCCGATCCCTAAATTTACCACAACGCCCAACGACACCTGTAAAAATAGAGACAACACCGAGGATTCCACCAGACACAATAAATATTATATTATGCAACACCACCCTCAACTCCTTAACAAATACTAATCTTAACGCCAGCAATAATAAGAACCCTAACACCAACTCCACACTAAATAGCAATCCCCTCACAAGTTCATCCGGAACACCACCCACAAAACTTCAGATGCCCAACCTCTTGTCCTTTAGATAACGGCTGTCTCACAAAAAATATTGTTTATAAGTGCACAGTATCAACTGTGCCAACTGTTACTACATTTATATCGGCTCATGTAGCACCACCTTCAAAGCTAGAGTGAACAGCTACTACTCCAGCTCAAGTTCCAAACAAAATCCAACAGTACATCCAACTTATCAGTAAACTAACGCTTGATTCAACTCCTTACACTCTCTCGTGGTCTATAGTCACCCACGCCAAGCTTTACAACAGCTATAATAACAAGAGTGATCTCTGCATAGCCGAGGTCTCGGCTATTCTGCAATCCATGGATTGTCTTAATGAACGCAGCGGTATAATATTCACCTGCAAACATCGGTCACTAAATCTATTCTCAGAATACAAATATTTACAAACCCACTCCCCTAAACTTCATAAATTTTCCTTCTTATCCACCCTCAATACCACTATATATTAAACCAACAATATATCTCCCGTTTAATTCCTTTATTGTCAATTAAACACTTCTCTCCGTATTTTTCTTTACCTTTTAAAAATGTTGTTCTTTCTTTTTATTTCAACTCCCTCTCCAACCCTCTCTCTCCTTAAACTTACAAGTACATAGTTTTGTGATTCGGCCAGAAAGCCCTTGAATGCCATCAGTCAACTAACCGTACTTAAATTCCTCATTCTATCTTGCTTTATTCATACCCACTTTCTTTTTCTTCCTGACTAAAATATCTCCCCTCCAAATTATCTTTCTTTCAAATACCAGTTACCTTACTAAATTCTGTGATTCAGCCAATACAGCTTTTGTTTAGTACCAGTCAATTGACCTTGCTTAAATTTCTCCCTCCTCTCACTCCCTTGTATATTCTTTCCCCCCCCCCGCCTTCTAATACTTACTTCTCTCTATATTTTTATACTCCTCTTATACTGTGCTCTCTACACATTCTGACTGAATCTTCCATGCGTCAGCATGTACATCCTTGCCTTATTTACGTTGAAAATACCAACATTTGCTGCATCTTAAAAGGAGCATGTTCGTATTGCTTATGGTGCCTTCCCCGGACCCTGTCACATAAGTAAAATTTTATGCTAATTAAATTTTATATATTCAAATGAAGTTCAGATATAAAAAAAATAAGCTTAAAAAGAATTTGTTATATCAAATAAAAAAAATAATAAAACATATGCGCTTAAATAAAAAATATAAAGTAAAATTATTGTCTTTTAGAACTTTCCAAATGTATTATATCTTGCATCATTGCCGTCAATAAACAATTTAGCCACTTTTTCACAACTAATTTTTTCCTAAACATCTCAATGAACATGGCATATTACAATATAATTCAACCTTTGCCGAGTCATGGTCGAGCGCAGCCAAGTTTTGAGTCTCCGCAGAGCGCTAAAAGATCTTTCAGCTTCACAAGAACTGGTTGGAAACATTAAAAGTAGCCTGAGCAATCGCTCAACATATGGAAACATGCGATGAACTGCTGGTTGCATTTTACCAAATATTTTACGATGATCCTCGGGAGATGATCCACTATGATGATTTCTATAAAAAAGTATTTTGTTCCTTAAAGAAAATTCATCAAGCTCAGGATACTGATCATTTCAGCACAAAAATTTCTGTTGAGTAAAATACTGCTCAGTTTTTCACAATCTGCCAAATCCTGTGAAAAAAAAAATCTTTCAAATTTGCTATTGCAGTATCCACTACCTGCAAATACTGCACTCTACAATGATCCAAAACAGTGCAGTGTTGATATTTTAAAGCATTTTCGTCCTGGTATCTTTTAGGAAGTTTTAGTTGCCTGGATAGCTCCAAAGAAGAAATATCGAGTTGATAAATCATTTTTTTCTGCTGTATTGAACAGCTCCTGAAATTTTTCTTCCTTGCGTAGATTTTTTTTTAGCTCATCCTGCACCAGTTTGACACTACGCAACAATCCACCTAGATTGACGGTGATACTTTGAAAAGATTTGTTCAATCTTTCAAGGAGTTAAAGTAACGGAACTACAACATGCAATCCAAGAACGTATTGGCCCGTAGAGAGACACGTAAGAATACCATTAGCTCTGGATGCAATGTTGGTGCCAAACACATTTGATGTCTCTTGTAAAGAAATGAGGACATCTGATAATTTTCAAGAAGGGCTTTGACTGCAGGAAGTCGTGTTAGCTATCGAGTATGGCACACAGGTTTTAAGGAGCGTGGTAACGATACTTCATTTTCTTCATCATATTGTGATAAATACGCGTGCTTAAATTTCTCTGATGTACTGTATAGTTTCCCCAATTCATTCACGAAATCGGGAACATTTTTAATAAATGAAGCTTGTTGAACGGACTTAGCTATAAGTTGAGAAACATGAGCACCGCAGTGCACGTATTGGGCTAGAGGCTGAATCTTCTTTATTACTGCTTGACAACCACGATGTTTACCTGCCATATTAGCTGCACCATCATATGTCTGGCATCGAAGAGTTTGAATTAGTAACTGAAGGCATAGAATTACATCAAGAATCAGTTGACAAAGAGATTTACCAGTTGTACTGTCTATATTGTAGATTCCTAAAACATCTTCAATTTCAAAATAATTATTCACATAACGAACACAAATGACCTCCTGTTCCTTACCTTGAATATTTTGTGTACCTTCAATAATTATTCCAAACTGCTTAGATTTTTTGTTAATTTTCTTCATTATGCCTTTCAAAACCGTATGGCTTATTGTTTTTAAAATATCATTTTTGGATTTCAGCATCGGCGAAGCTGTGTTTTCTGTTCAATCAAACTCTTAGCTCATGCACATCTTCACGTCGAAGATTTAACAAGTTGCCCTCATCATATGCTTTCCTCGAATTGCCAACACTTGGCTGAATACTTCAAAGAAGATATTATCTTAAGCAAAGCATGCCTTGCTTTATTTTGATTATCACGGTTGGCTTTGTTCAAGTTTGACCGTGTAATTTCTTGTTAATTTTTGAAATGAATGTTAGATGTTGCAAATTTATGAGTGCTTGACTTTTCATGAGAAACAAATTTCATGAGCCTTTCTCCAGTTTTTGAAGCCTCTTAAAATGAAAGCATTATCAGAGCATTTAGCCAAGTTTATTAGTTTGTTTTGATGTGCACACAAGCCTGGAACCATTTTGACTAAAATTTCAGTATCCTGTTTGGCAGTTTTTGAACAGGTATCACAGTCACATCTGGATTATGAAGTTCCATCGGTATAAGGCAGCTTTCATAACGTTCAGCAGGTCCAATTACAGTGGAAGTTGAGGGAGATACAATATCTGGGCTTGATTTTTTCCTTTTGCACTTTTTTTAAGCTTTCCTAAGAAAGAACATTATCATATTCATGATCAATTGGTATAGGGAAGCTTTCTTAACGTTCAGCAGGTTCATAAGAAATGATAGAAGTTGAGGGAGACACAAGATCTTGGTTTGATTTTTTGTATTCCTTGTTTTGGAGCTTTCCTGAGAAAGAACAGTATCATTTTCACGACTATGTTTAAAATATCCACGAATATCCAGTTATGGTAGAACTTTTAAAAGAATATTTAAAAAATACTCGTACGAATTAAATACAAAAAAATTTTCAGTCCAAAACAAAAGCAGACTATTTCAAATTATATATTTTTGAAAAGTAGACGTGAATGTTCTCAAAGACTTTATCTGAGTCAAAAAAGCCTTTTTTTTAAATTCTATATTTCACTGTTATCTGTTGCAATGTTTCGATTGGGTAGACAATTCTACAATTCAAACTGTAAAGTCAAAATACCAACGATGCAAAATATGAAGAATTTCCTACCTTTCTCTGAAATCACAAACTCAAGGGGAAAATAGTACGTTGCAAAATAAAATACCTCGATCACAAACTAGTTACAACGAATGAATTGAGATACTTGGTGACAGTGAGCAAACAATATCTGTATCCCCATATATATATATATATATATATATACATAGATACACACACACACGCACACAAACACACATTCACACACACACACACACACGTGCATGTGTGTGAATATGTGCCTATAAGGATGTTGACATGATTTATGTTTTTTGGTAAGGAGAGAATTTTGCCTCTAGATTTTATTACCTAAGAAGATTACATACCACAGCTCTACGTAAAAGCTGACCAGCTTCTCAACTTCGTCAAATACTAACGCCGGCCTCTGTGTGCAAGTATGTGTATGCATGTATGTATGTATGTATGTATGTATGTATGTATGTATGTATGTATAAGTATACACCCACACCTTTCATCACCATTGGCTCTTTTTCTTGTCGTTTCTGCTGAAGTTCTTGTAACTGTTGTCAGAGTTGACGTTGTTCTTATTTTCGTTTTCTTTGATTTCTGTTGTCTTTCATTTAACTCTCTTGGCAATTCGTTGACAAGCTTCTTTCATTTACTTTCTTCGTTTCTTTTAAATTTATCGAAGGTACATCTTCGTATTTTTTCCTCGTCTGGCTTGTGGACCGCTTAAACTCGTGGGTCTTGGGGCGCCGCCCTGACTGACCCACCTCCTCTCAGTGTATATATATATATATATATATATATGAAAGACACTTGTTGTTATGTCCTGTTATTTTTATTGTATTTGTGTAACATTGTTCATTTTTTTCCCTCCTTGTATACATTCGCTGCTTTCTTCCAAGGAATCTGATGCTCATAGCTTAGTCTTTCCTTGGGGTTGGCCAAATTGGAGCAATCATGAGTATAACCAGCCGAAATTGCAAAGATAATCTGGAACTCGACTGATGAAAGAAAACTCCGAATGACCTGTCCTTGTTTTCTTTGTATCGTCTATCTGGATGTTTTTTTTTTGTCCCTTTCTTGTATCACCTGTCTGGATGTTTTGCGTTCTTGTCCCCATTTTGTATTATATATAT
>NC_069005.1:19960449-19962093 GCF_001194135.2 Octopus bimaculoides | reverse complement strand
GAGTGAACAAAATATGCTTAAAAAACAAACATTTAAGCATGCAATAAGCAACACATTAGAAAATATTTTTGATCGAATGTATTTCTAACTTTCGGTTTTAATTTTAAAAAATCCTCCTGTTTTCAATGTTTTCATAATAGAAGCGAAGTTACTGGAGCTTGCTGCCATAATCACACAGAACACAGCGTTAAATTTGTCAACACGTGCTTCCTCGCAGATAAAAAACTTTTCAAAGACTGCTCGGTTTCGCTTGTTACTATGGCAACAGGCATGTGCTTTCTCGCAGACAAACGGATTCTCATGTTCCGCTTCTTACTATCGAAACAGGCATGAATGTGTCTGTGGCTTATGATTGGCTAAAATTACCAAAATCTTCAAAATTTAATTCCTAATAACTCTTTATTTATTGATTTATAGCGAAAATTACTTTCACGTCATTAATTAGCCCATAAAAGTGTATCATTACACGGAATATGAAATCAATTCGAACACAGTTGATGCATATATGATACAGGTCGTCACCAACAGTAAACAACATGAAATACAAAAACAAATGAGTTAAATACACAAACAGCGAGAGAAAAAATCGCAAGCAGAACAAGTAACATAAAGAACGTCCCTTCATCAGTACAATTTTAGATTTATGTAGGGTCAAAGTTGAGAACAAAAACAGGACAGTGGCTACATACAAGAAAACCGAACGAAAATAAACATAGAGGGTCGTTAGACCAGAACGAGGGGAAAATAGTAAACAAGCTACTTACCACACAGCCACTCCTGAAGGAGATTGGATGTTAAAATGGATTATAGTTTTATTTTTCATATTCCTATACAATTGTTTTGAATCATGTACCGATTATACCTGTATTTTAATTAATTCAAATTAATGTACCCCATCTTGAAAAGTGGCAAAATTTTTGCCGGTTGCCATCTGGGATAATTTTAGTAACAAATCAAACAGGTAAGATACATTAAGAATTTCAATTTTTGCATTCATCCATAATGTAATTGCTTTAACACCTGTTAATTAAATTTACCTGCCCATAAAAGTCAAATTTACTCAGCAAGATCAGCTAAAATTACATAACAGTAAACCAGTGGTATATAAAGCACCCACTGATAAAATTTCAAATCTGTATGTAAAAAATTTACAAAGTTACAAGTAAATATTGTGGACACCCCTCTTGAAATGGAATAATTCAAAATAACATGAAGAAAGTATTACATTTGACAGAATAATATGAATACTAAAGATGTTTTTTGGTGTTTTTTTACTTACACACACACACACATAACATGGCCTCACTCGGTTGGGACTACGTGTGTTACTTTGACATCAACATTCCATAAAATTTGTTTATGGGGAGAAAAATATTGAAAAATCTCAATAGACGTGTGAGTGAGAAAGAAACGAGGAGGGGGGTTTTGGGATGTGCTAGAAACAACAGCCAGATCTCCCTTGAATCATACATCTTCCTCTGAAATTATTAACAATTTTTTTTAAAATTGAAAATGTTTCTCTCACGAGTTTTAAGGACATAGGGGAAAAAATAATGGCCAAAATTGTTTCAGACTGGGGTGATGAAGAGGTGGCAGGAGTGAAAAAAAATTTTCAAAATTTTTTCCCTCTTTTTTGTGAAAAGA
>NC_069005.1:19958424-19960439 GCF_001194135.2 Octopus bimaculoides | reverse complement strand
ACTTTCATGCAAATTGTAAACCCCACCCCATTTTACTTCTGGACAAACAATAACTTCCATTACGCCAGTATCTCCACTACACTATATATCAGCTAACAGAATGCATTACGCTTATCAACACAGAACACAGCCAAATCATTCACAGTTCACTGCTTCTTCTCAAAATAACGGCATACAAATTGACATTAAATTTTCCACATCTCTTCATTCGTTACTAAAAAATGAAATTATACAATGCACAACTTCAAATTGCCATGTCTTCCATCTTATATGTTCCTTAATCGTTCGCTCTTTTCAACCATGCCATCAAAACGAAGACATTCTAAATTATCGCCACAAAAAAAAAAACTGCCTCTATTCGTGCTCAAGAAAATGCACTTCAGCGATGCCCAAATGTGCAATATTTCAAAGCGATCACCGACGGCAGAAGTTATTGCCTGGGATGAATGCATGATGGTACATCGTGGTGCACTAGAAGCCTTAATAGGTCACTAAGGGATATTAGAAATAATACTGCCATTAGGCGGGGGAGGCTTAACTGTTGTCCTCTCAGGGGATTTCCGCTAAATGCTACCAGTCATACCACGGGATATGCGGGCTGATGCGATCTATGCGTGTCTGAAGTCTTCACCTCATCAGCTTTCATTAAGCAAGAATATGTGAGCTCATCTCTACGACGACCCCTTAGCTTCTACAAATGGTGTCTACATTAGCCAAGCTTAAAAAAAGTATTCCCACATCGCAAAACAACTTCAAAAATGGTTCGCAGAGAGAGCACCTTGGAATGAAAACGTTGATAAAGTAAACCATGAACTCCTCCACATTCTACCTGGAGATGTTTCAATGTTTGTCTCCATTGATACTATCATCGACGAATATGCTGTTCTTGAGTATCCATTTGAATTTCTCAACTCCCTACAACTCACAGGACTGCCACCGCATAAGATGTTCCTAAAGAAAGGTGCACCTATCATGCTCTTGAGGAATTTGAACCCACTATGACTATGCAATGGTACAAGATTGACTGTAACTACAATGACAAGTCATGTCCTAGAAGCAACCATTATTGCCGGCTGCCAACGAGGAGAGATCGCATACAATCCACGCTTGCCCCTTATTCCATCAAATGTGCCATTTCAGTTCAAGCGCTTCCAGTTCCCAGTGCGATTGTGCTTTACTATGACGATCAACAAAATCCAGGGTCAAACTTTAAAAATTGTCGGTCTCAATTTACAAATACCCTGCTTTTCTCATGGACAACTATATGCCGCGTGCTCTCGAGTTAGCAGTGCAGATGACTTGTATACTTATTCTACCAACACTAGACTTACGCAAAACATAGTTTAGCCAGAAGCATTGTCGGCTTCACTTAACATATATTAAAGTGTACAGTCTGTCCAAACATTACAGATATGGTGTTTTTCACAATGAAGCCGCTTTCTTTCCATGTACCTTACTTTTTGCCATACGGATACCTCTACGTCCTCATATGTCATCCACTTCTTTACATCCGTAAGTCTAGGTCAATTTGGGGGGGCAATGTTAGGATTTCATTCTAATCTAAGCTGCCATTCTATATGACATTATTAAAGTGTACAGTCTGTCCAAACATTACAGATATGGTGTTTTTCACAATGAAGCCGCTTTCTTTCCATGTACCTTACTTTTTGCCATACGGATACCTCTACGTCCTCATATGTCATCCACTTCTTTACATCCGTAAGTCTAGGTCAATTTGGGGGGCAATGTTAGGATTTCATTCTAATCTAAGCTGCCATTCTATATGTTTTTGGTATCAACAATTTCAGCATTGTTCATCACAAAATGACCAAAAAACATGTTTATAAAGAAGTGTTATTTGCTTCACACTCCTCGTGGGGTAGTTGATGATGGAGGTGTGTTTGATTGTTGGTATGGCTGTTATTGTACGCGTGGAATAGTTCTATATACATACACACACACACACACACACACACACACACACACACACATATATATATATATATATATATATA
>NC_069005.1:19952516-19957888 GCF_001194135.2 Octopus bimaculoides | reverse complement strand
CAAAAGATGAGCACTAGAGATGCTCAATTTATATGCACCTCTCTCTCTCTCTCTCTCTCTCTCTCTCTCTCTTACACACACACGTATTAGCATTGTCAAACGGTTAGGGTGTTGCACTCACAACCACCCCTATGCATTTTTGTTCAGTGTGCAAGTGATCCATCCAGCTTTCTACCTTCGTAATAATAATTCTTTCTGCTATAGGCATAAGGCCTGAAAGTTGGGATAATCGATTGCATCGACCCTCCCACCCCCTGTATTTCACTGGTACTTGATCTATCGACCCCGAAAGGAGGAAAGGTAAAGTTGACTTCGGTGAAATTCGAACTCAGAATGTAGCGAATGGCGAAATGCTGCTAAACGTTTTGTCCAGCATGCTAACAATTCTGCCAGCTTGCTGCCTTAATTAATAATGATGATGATGATGATAATAATGGTTTTGTTATAATGTGAATCCGCGTCCATTTGTATGTTGTAATATTCTTGTCACCACTAATATGTTGTGGCAGTGTTCCGCGTCTTATTATCTTTGTAAAGAATACTTTCTTATTATCTTTGACTCGTCTATCGTACTATCGCTGACAATGACTTTGAAACGTCTACCTTGACAGTAACTCAAACGTGTATATATCAGGTAACTGACACTGACTCTCACCGAGAACTCATACAATGACTCTACTACTACTGACCTCCTTCAACGACTCACTGGCTGACTCATACTACTTTGTCACGTGGGAAGGCGTGTACCATTTTCACTATAATAGGTTTCAAATTTTGGCACTAGATAGGAAGTGATAGTCGATGCCATCAAATCCCTGTACTTGTACTTTATTTTATTGACCCCAAAATGATGAAAGGCAAAGCTAACCTCAGTAGGATTCGAACCCAGAATATAAAAAGTCAAAAGAAATTACTGCAAAGCATTTTTCTGGTGTTTAATCATAATAATGATATTAACAATTGTTTCAAATTTTGATTCAAGGTTAGCAATTTTGAGGGGAGGAGTTTAGTCGATAACATCAACTTCACTTTATCGACTCTAGAGAGATGAATGTTGATCCTGGTGTAATTTGAACCTAGAATGTGATGTGATGGATGAAATGCTGTTGGGCATTTTATCTGACGCGCTAATGACTCTGCCTGTTCTTCCTCCTTAACAATAATAACAATCCTTTCTACTACGGGCGCAAAGCCTGCAGTTTTGAGGCTGGAGTTTCGTCGATTACATGAACGCCAGTGCCTGACTGGTACTTATTTTATTAACCTCAAGAAAATGAAAGGCAAAGTCGACCTCTACAGAATTTGAACTCAAAACATTACGATCAATAAAATGCCCCTCAGCCTTTTCTCCAGCATGCTAATGATTCCATCACTTTGCCACCCTCTAGTAGTAGTAGTAGTGGTAGTAGTAGTAGTAATAATAATGATGATGATTTCAAATTTTGCCACAAGAGCAGCCATTTTAAGGGAGGAGTTGAGTCGATTGCATTGACCCCAGTATTGACTGGTACTTAATTTATTGACCCCGAAAGGATGAAAGGCAAGGTTGACCTCGGCAGAATTTGAACGCAAAACGTAGCGGCGGGCGAAATGCTGCTAAGCATTTTATCCAGCAGGTTAACCATTCTGCCAGCTCACCACCTTGATGATAATAATAATAATAATAATAATAATAATAATAATAATAATAATAATAATAATAATAACAATAATAATAATAATAATAATAATAATAATGATTTCACATTTTGGCACAAAGCCAGCAGTTTGATGGGATGGGCCAGGTTTCAACAGGTACTCATTTTATTAACCCAGAAAGGATGAAAGATAAAAATCGATCTTAGCGGAATTCAAACTCACAACATAAAGATAGACCAAAATGCCACTAGGCATTTTTCCCAGCATGCTAACCATTCTGCCTACTCACCTCCTTAATAATAATAATAATAATAATAATAATAATAATAATAATAATAATAATAATAATAATAATAATAAATGCCCTGATGCGGTACCAGGCAGTGGCTCTCATGGCTTCTCATCTTAACTGATTGGAAGTGTTATTATGTACATTGTTTTGTCTTGGGAAAAAAGATGGCCTACAGCAAATATTCTGCTCAAGACCACAGATATGCTTGTCAGTTGTTTGACTTAACCAGCTGAGCATGTCCCTTGGTGGCTGACGATATGTGCATCTCTACTCATGTACAGAAGTAGTGGGAGAGCATTAAAGCCATGTGTTGAGAGGATTTCTTTGGGGTTTGAACAAGTCGCCTCTGAAAACATGGGTATAATGGGCTTCACTTTGATGGCATGCATTGCTCTCTTACACAACAACAACAACAACAATAATAAAGGCACAAGACCTGAGATTTTGGGGGAGGGGACTAGTCAATAACTTCGACCTTAATGTTTCACTGGTACTTAATTTATCGATTCCCAAAGAATGAAAGGCAAAGTCGACCTCAGCAGATTTTGAACTCAGAACATAGAGACAGACGAAATGCTGCTAGGCATTTCGCCCAGCGTGCTAACCATTCTGCCAGCTCACCGCCTTCAAATAACATCAACAACAACAACAACAACAATAACAATAGTTATAAATTTTACCACAAGGGAAACAATTTTTTGGGGAGGGGATAAGTCGATTACATCGATCCCGAAAGGATGAAAGGCAAAGTTGACCTCGACAGAATTTGAACTCAGAACGAAAGATGGACAAAATGTCACTAAGCATTTTGCCCGTCGTGGCAGCGGTTTCGCGGGAAGGGGCAGTCAATTACAATCTAGTCACTGATATGTTACATTGCAGCAGGCTTGAGACTGGGCTGTGGGCCAGTATATACAGGCTACATTGGATTTAGATATAGAATAATAGATGTTAATGTGGTACTAATGGTTTCATGCTGAATCTTAGCGATTACTCCTTCTTCTTCTTGCCTTTAACCCTCCAACACGGAGTATAGGCCACTTATAATTGAATTCCATTTCGCATAATTTCTCGCTTCTGTACTTATACTCTGCCATGAATGTCCCTCTTTCTCTAGTTCCTTTTGTGTTGATCTACGCCACGAGTTCTTAGGCCTACCCCTTCTTTCTATATCCATCCGGATTCCACTGTAAAGCACTTTTCGCTACATTTGGTGTGTCCTTTCTAATTGTGCTACCAATCCACTTCCACTTTTTCCTAAATATTTGCTCCCTAATCGAAACTTGATTTGTTCTTTGCCATAGCTACATATTGCTTATGTGTTTGGGCCATCTAATTTTAAGTATACTACGCAAGCACCTGTTGATGAATGATTGTATTTGTTTATTTGACTTAACTGCTGTTCTCCATGTCTCAGCCCCATACAATAACACCGCTTTTACGTTAATGTTATACATTCTTACTTTGTTCTTTACTGAAATTACACTTGCGCTCCATACTTTTTTTAACAGGTGGAAAGCGGTCCTTGCCTTACTTATTCTCGTCTTAATATCTTCGTCGGTGCCACCTGAGAACGTTATCTTACTACCTAAATACGTAAACTCGGCTACATCCTCTAGTTAACCGGTTTCTAGTTTAATATGTTCACTGTTTTCTTCATTAACGAGCATAATTTTTGATTTGTCGCGGTTGACTTTCGATCCTAGTTTGGCAGCTATTGCTTCTAATTTTGCATTTGGCTATATGTTTGTGAAAGTAGTGCTATATCATCTGCAAAGTCGAGATCTTCTAGAGCTTGGGCATCCGTCCATTTAATGCCTGTTTGGCTTTTAATCGTAGTTTCCTTCAAAATCCAATCTATAACTAGTATACTAGTTATAATATATAGTATACAGCGATTACTCCACTGCAGATAAAATAACATAGAGACATAGTAGACCTATTTGTTGAACATGACTGAGACGTTACGCAAGATTCCATACTGGACCAAATGGTACTAAAAGGATAAATGAATTACATAAAGGGGCGTAATCATTTAAGAACTATTGCAATGGTTATTTCCCTTGTGTTGCACGCGCGACCTATAATTTATAGTTCCGAATCTGAAAGTTCTTCGAAAAAAGCTGTACAGATTATCCTTCATAGGGACCCAGGCTATCCCCAAAGGCCACTGTTGTTCATATTACATTCCACTAAACATCTATAAAACGTAAGTGCTAATGATTGACATTCTACCAAACTGTGATATCCAACTGTTAGAGAGGGCTGTAAGCATTCGACATTTGGGCACCAAGGAAGCTACCTTCAATTTGTGCTTGATCCACTGGGGAATGCTTACTAATAATGACTGAGCATTAAAAACAAAAACAAAAAAACATTGTTATACACAAGTGTCATTAATGGAACTCAGTGGACAACAGATAGATAGATAGAGGTAGGTAGGTAGGTAGGTAGGTAGGTAGAGAGGTAGGTAGGTAGGTAAGTAGATAGATAGATTGATTGGTAGGTAGGTAGGTAGAGAGGTAGATAGATAGATAATTAAATAGATGGCTAGATAATTAAATAGATGGATAATTAGATAATTAGATAGAGAGATAATTAGATAATTAGATAATTAGATGGATAATTAGATAGAGAGATAATTAGATAGAGAGATAATTAGATAATTAGATAGATGGATAGATATCTGTCTTTATTAGCCACGCAGGGCGGAACACAGAGGGGACAAAATACAATGTAGAGTTGTTATTTTCGAAAGAGAAAAATAGAAAAAAAATAGAAATAAAAAAGAAAAAAATTCTGATCAAAAGGGATCGTGTAAAAAAAAAAAATCCGATCAAAAAGGATTATGTCTCACAGAACAGTGTGTAAAAGAACGACCGTGCGAACCAAAGGAAATGGCAACGAACGAGAGAAGGCTCCTTTTCAAGCGTCGCACGGTCGAACACAAAAACATATAATATGACATATGAAGACTCGCAATGTGAGATGCGAGTAAGTGCCAGCAAAGGAAAGAGAGAGTGACAGACAACCGTTAGATATATATAAAGAGCAGGTTTATTAACATAGTGAACTGTGTGTCTGTGTGTGCGTGCATGCGGCAATAATAATAACACAATATATAAGACAGGCCTTCTTGTACAAGAGTATGTATACAACAATATGCGTGTGTATGTGTAAGTGAGAAATACAGAGCATAGAATAAGAATCTGTACAGTGACGATAAGCGTCGGAACTCATAGAGAAATACCAGTTCATAGAAGAGTTTCACAGTAGGTAAAATGTTGGTATGCAAGAAGTTGTGGCCGAATAGCAGAGATGTGGTCTCACATGTTGTGTGTGAAATTGAGCGTCGATGCTGGAGACCGGTTACTTGGTACAGAAGATTCTCGCAGGTTGTTCTGGCTGTTAACTTCGTAGTGGAAACAATCCACTCAAACAG
>NC_069005.1:19948953-19952506 GCF_001194135.2 Octopus bimaculoides | reverse complement strand
TTGTTCTGGCTGTTAACTTCGTAGTGGAAACAATCCACTCAAACAGTGTTGAGATGAAACCGCGGTTGCTGCTGTTGGTGTACTCTGGCGGTGGTGCTGACGACGGAACTGTAGTAGACAGTAGATCGGTGGCGGTGACGTCGTCGCTGGAAACTAGCTGGAGCTGTGTTCTGTGTGTGGTCTACGACTAGACCTGTGAGAGGTCTAAAGCCGAGACAAACTGGCGTGGATAAAACAGGGCCATTTATAGATAAAAAAAAAGGGGCTCACCAGAAAAAGCAGAAAAACTCTCTCTCACGTGACCTTATCAGAAGGCCACGATTGGACGGTATGCACCCTGGCGTGAAACAAAACTGTTGACAAATGCCGCGCAAATAAGAGCCAATCAGGGTGACGGACACAAAGGTCCAAGCGGACAAAGACTAGATGTTAGCCGCTACGTTATCATTTGTAAATGAATACCGGGGAGAGAGGTTTGACTACAAGAGTAAAAATGTAAAAAACAGATTAGGTTTAGCCATGGAAAGAAAAGCCTACAAGAAAGACCATGGTAACCTCTGGCAGAGAGGGAAAAGACACATGAGAGCAAAGTGCTCTCTTTCTCTCTCTCTCTCGGATTTACAGGATCATGCTCAAAGTGGGTTTGTCATTTGCATGTACCATCTTTACTACATTCACGCACCTTTTATTGAATCATTCATGAGACAAAACTTGCCTCTATATTCTCACCTTCCTTTTCAAGTGGTACTTGTAAAAGTTGATGAGCGATTGGCCAGAGAGGAAATTGTTTGTGTTTGAACCTTTCGCTTGAGTCCACCACACACATTCTTTCACCATGGCCACCAGTATGATGAAAACTGCCTTGCCTTCCTGGTTAAGGGAAGGCGGGAGGGTAATTTTCACGATAGACTCAGTCGACAACCGAATTCGTACCACACATGATAGCAGGCGTTTGGCATAATCCCATAGGCCCAAAATTGTTGGACACTGCATGAGTGCATGCAGAACGGTTTCGTCGCTCTGACCGCATCTCGGGCAAGTCAGTCTGGTTTATCTTAAACTGTGCCTGTAGAGTTTATCCCGAATGGGCAATGCTTCCAGATAGCACTGCCAGGCCAGGGATCTCTGGTGATTGTCCATAGGTCCCGGCCCGAAAGTTGTCCTGAACAGGTGGATCAGGTGTTCCTTGTCGATGCCCATATTCTCCCCGAGAACGACATCGCACCTCTCCTCCACTAATCCTCTATAGAACACCTCTGTGGAATTGAAGACGCACAAGTTTGGTCCTGGACAGCAGAGTTGTTTGAGAGCAAGGCGGCACTCACGGTGCCATTCGCCTAGCTTCAGTCACTGTTTGATCCATGACTGCAATTCGGCCAAAGAGACAAGCTGTGGGAAAGCGCTCCTCACAAACGGAGACCATACCTGTTCACCGTCGTCTATGAAGCGCCGGAGATGTCGTAGACTCAGCGCATGTCTGCGCATCATCAACCACGGCATGCCCAGCCCACCATTTAGTAGGTGCACCTAACTATCAGAATGCTTCCCTTCTACAAGAAACGGAAGAGTATGTATTCCAGTTTGGTGATGGTAGGGTTGGGACAAGGCACGATGGTCAGACGGTAATCGATGATGGATGCAATGTATGTATTCGCCACTTCCACCTGACCTTTTTGGGGATAGCTTCCTCTCAGCCCATTGCTGGATGAGAGTAGCCACCCTACTCGTTATCTTGTCCCAGTTCTTATCCATTTGGAGCTCCAGACCAAACCAGACCCTGAGCAATTTAACCAGTCCGTCGGTCCATCGTTCCATGATGGGGACACTGTTGAACGGCATGGGCTTGCTTCTCAAGGTGCCAAGCCGCAAGCCCACTGAGTTTTCTTGGTTAATTTTCACTCTCGTTACCGCTTCGTATTCTTTTAGTGTCTCGCCGACCAGGTCGATGTGCCTGTGGCTCGACACTATCACGGTGACATCATCCACGTATGCAAACACACTTCTCCTGAATCCCACTTCTCATGGGATGCCCCTCAGCATTGCCAGCTTCTGCAGTAGTGGCTCTAGAGTCAATACATACAGAAGCAATGAGAGGGGGCATGAACTGAACGTGTAATGTAAAATGGTCTGGACAGATAACCATTTACGTGAACTGCCAAGAGGATGCCTCTGTATAAAACGGGACCGAAACCAGCCACTCTAAGGACAGCCTTCAAGTAGTGATGGTTGACTCTATCAAAAGCTTTTGATTGATCCAAATTGATCAGCACCCCACCCATGCCTGGTTCCTTAACTACCCTCTCTATGAGGTACCGCATCAGATGGAGATTGTCATGGATACTCTTACCTGGCACAGCGCATGTTTGTGCCTTGTCAACCAGTTTCTCGATGACAAGTGCTAACCTCTCAGCTAGCACCTTGGCCAAAATCTTCAAATCTGCATTGAACAGAGTGATGGGCCTGAAGTTATCTATGACGTTCCCCTTGTTTGGATCTTTCTTTAGCTCCTCACTTCACAGAAACGGAGATACTCCCGTTTTGCTGCCAGTTGCAGTAGACCACTGCCAAGACACCTCCAAACAAGTCTGGCATGTGACAATAGAGTTCGTAGGACAGACCATCCAAGCCTGGCAACTTGTATCCTGTACAGCCTGCCATTGCATGAATCATGTCTATGGCTGTGATGGGTCTTTCACAACACTCCACCTCTCTTGTCAAGAGTTGTGGCAGGCCATGCAGGTAGGTGCTAAAGTCCACCCTGCGTTCTGACCCACCAGTTGTCCCAAACAGTCAGGCAAAGTGTTGTTGAAAGGCCTCACACATCCTTTCAGGCTCAAGTAATTTGCGCTCTTGTTCTTCTGTCAGAGACCTAATGGTGGCTTTGTAGCCTCGTTATGCCTCCGCCACTTGGGTGACTCCAACTCCTTCATTCCTCAGAGCACACATCCTAACTCTGACAACACATCCTTCGTGTTTGGCGTTGAAGTGTTGGTCGAGGGCCAACCTTGTCGCCAGTATGTTGGACGCGATACCAGCTCTAAGTGCCTCCTCTAATTTCTTAACTAGGTCTTCCTCTATTCTATTTCGGTCTAATGCTAGGGCCTTACTATACCTAACCAATTCTGCTTTAATTGCTTTCACTAGGGCATACCACTATCTGTTGTTGACGATGGCGCCTGTCAATGCTTTTTTAACTAATGTGCTAATCCAGTCCCTGTAAGCCTAGAGTGCTGTGAATGATGCGTTCAGCTTCCAGTAACTAGGACCCTGCCTGTGGCTCTTATCTAAGTCAAGCGTACAAGTCACAAATTTGTAATTCGTGTAGCTAACTATATGGAATTGTGGACAATCTACACTGTCCCTATCCACTGTCCTACAGAATACTCTATTTAAATATGATCTGGACAACCTGATGTGGTTGCACCATGTCCACGTTGGAACATTCAGGTGGTCCAGTCGGTACCTGTCAGACAGTTGGAAACATCTGAGCAGATCTTTCCCTCCTATTACTATCTCTACCAGGTAGTCTAGATGCATGTCCAAGGTAGCATTC
>NC_069005.1:19945709-19948943 GCF_001194135.2 Octopus bimaculoides | reverse complement strand
CTAAAAGTAAAGGTTGAGACGTTCCCAGGAAAACCTCTAGACGTCAAAAGAAATCTGGCTAACCTGTTAAGGAGAGTGCATAAACTGTTATCAGTCGAAAAGCAGACCCATTACTGCCATCGACATCCAAGACAACCAGCCTACCCTCTGGGTTTAGGAATATTGCTCTTACTTGAGGTCCATACCCTTCTGAAGAAGACATGGAGAAAAATAAATGTCAAAATGTCTGCCGAACATGTGCTGGAAGGCCTGTGGGTTGTGGAGTCTGGTCTCACTGATGGCTATGATAAGCACATTCTGTGACTTGATGTCATTTAACAGGTAGCCTTGTTTCCAAGGCAACCCCAAGCCATGTACATTTATAAAACCTATTCTGAGCATGTTCCTATCAAAAGTTGTGTTTTACACACAAGAGAGAGAGAGAGAGAGAGTCACTTAGTGTTTGAAAGTTGTTTGTCCTTCACCTCAGTCTTCTCCCAGAAGGTTTTTGTACAGTTTTTTAGACAGGTATTTTTGAAATCTCCCTACTGCATCCGGGTAGAGAGATTTCAGTGTGTTGTGTGTGTTCTGTGTTCTGTGTATGGTTTTAATGTGTTGTGGTGGTGTTGTGCATGGGTGATTATTTGTTTTGATATCGTTTTCTGTTATGTTGGTGTTTGACCGAATGTATTCCATTCGGTCTGAATTGTTAGTGTTTATAGCTGTCAACATTGTGGGGCCATTTGGTGTTTGTGTGTTTGTGTTAATGCTTTTGTTTTCTGCTGGTGTTTCGGTTTCAGGAGTGGTAAACCTTCTTGCTTTATTTGTCTGTTTCTCTATTCTTTTGTTCCCCTTTTTCTGCTTCATCCTGTGGCCACTTACCAATCCTTTGTGGGAGGGGAAGGGTGTTGGGGTCTATTTATGAGTGTATTAATGTTGATTTTGTTGTTGGTGTTGGTTGGTGTGTGGTATATGGGTTTTGGAGGGTGGAGTATGAGTCCTTTTGTTTTTCTCTTCTTCCTTTGGAGTTGTTGATGGTGATGGTGTTGCTTCTGTTCTTGGTGGTGCCATTTAGTTGGGCTGGCTTGTTGGTTGCTGATGTTCTTTCATTTGCTGGCAGAGCTGTTTTATCAGTTGTGCATACGGTGGTGTGGGTAGCAGTGCTGGTTTTTTTCTTGGTTTTTGGTTTACTTGTTGTTGTTTCTGTGCTAATGGGCAATTAATTTCTAAATGTGGTTTGCTACCACAAACATAGCAATGTGGCTTTCTGCCTTCAACGGCCTCATGTAATTTCGAACCATCTGCCAGTTTGATGAGATGTGGAATCATTTCAATACTGATTGGATCAACTTGAGCAAGGATTTCTACTCCTTGGGCAATCCAATTTTGCTGGTCTAGGACAGCAATTTCTAAAATGTGGATTGCCTCCTCAATATCATAACAAATGGCAGACACAAGCCCTTATATTTGTATCTCAGGGGACACATCTTTGATTTTGATTTTTGTGACCCTATGACCAAGGTATGTAGGGATCAGGCAGGCGGATACATGGATAGGCAGATAAACAGAGACAAGCAGACAGAGAGATAAAGAGACAAAGAGATAGAATTGAACAATGAGAATGAGTGATTAAAACTACATTTGGTGGATAAATATTCTTTATGCGTGGATCAACAGTGCTGGTTTCATGTGGGTAAAAATTCACAATTTTTCAACCATTCCACTTTAGGATGTCAGTAACTGAGTCCATTTTGGATAAAATTATCAATAGCATAGCTAATCCACAAAGTGTGTGTGTGTGAGTGTGTATACACACTCATTGTATTTACATGCTCAAGCACACCCAAATGTGGAAAACTTTCCATTGTGCAAATAGTGCCAGGAGAAAATTCTCCTCAACAACATGTATGAAAAAACATTGGGCTGTGAATAAGATGCATGCCTTTCTATGTTGTTTTGCATTGTCAACTAAGAAAAACAAATCCGTCATTCACAGCCCAGTAAGAATAAATTCATTTATATATTATAATAGCTTAAGGTGCATATACTGATGTGCATGAAGTTTTGTCAAGCTAGCATTGAATACATAAAGCCACACAAAGTAGTGTTGAGTAAAATATATTCGTATAAAGTCACATCCAACACATTTAAGTAATCCCTGGAGAAATTTCTACGAATTGACAAGTGTGAAAACACAATCAGCTGTGAAAGACACTATATCATCATCACCATTTATTGTCCATGTTTCATGGATTGGATGGTTTGACAAAGATCCAATGTGTCCAAGGACTGCATTGTGTTCGAGTGTTTGCTTTGACATGGTTTCTGTAGCTGGATGCTCTTCTTAATGCCAATCACTTTACAGTACATACTGGGTGCTTTTTCATGCAACTAGCACTATTGAGATAACCATGCAGATTGCAAATCTCCAAAACCAAAGAGTTCAGCAATTTTTGCAGAGAAAATAGCTGTTGGGAATCAAATTTTTTACCTTGTTAAATTATATTTTCATTCATCATAATTTTTTTTTCCAGCAAGTTAAGAATAATTCACTACAAACAAAAGATATGTAAAAACCATATTAATTTTATTTTTGAAATATAATATAATATAGTATAGTATAATATGATATAATATAATTCCAACTCCAGGACCGACTAAATAAATCTACAAAACAAAAAGAAAAAAACAAACAAACAAACAAGAAAAATATCCAAACAAAACAACTACCCTTTTTAGGGGCAATTATTATTATTGTTATTATTTTTTTTTGTATAAGGCTTTTGTTTTTAAACTCTTGCATTTTTTATTGTGTATGTAACCTTTGTATGCATTTAATATTTGTCAGTATGCACATACACGCATGCATGTATGTGCATACATATATATATATGTGTGTGTGTGTGTGTGTGTGTATGTGTGTATGAGTGCATAGTTCTATTCTGTTATAAGCTGAAACACCTTGACTTCTAACTCAGAGTTTCACATTACATTTTTGAACATTTGGAAATCCTTGGAACAAGTTGGCAACATGAAACAAAGATTTAGCATTCAAGAAGCTTTGGCTTCTGAATAAAATTACACACATTTAAATTTCTCTGTTCAAAGAAAAAAGCATTACTGCCTCCAACTGTAAACAGAAGTATTTACCAATTCATATATATATATATATATATATGAATACACACACACATGCACATATACATGCAAATATTCTTTTAATCATAATCACTTCATAATATATATATATGTAAA
>NC_069005.1:19938209-19942008 GCF_001194135.2 Octopus bimaculoides | reverse complement strand
AAAATGGCTGAAGTTCAAAAGATAGTGCTCATGGGAACTGCCCATATCCTACGTAAAATACTGTCTATGTGATCTCAAATTTTAAAGCAAACACAATTTTCTTATGGTTTCTTAAACATTCACTAGAACAAAACTGTACAAATCCAAATATATGGTACCCTAGGCATAACACCTACATGAACTTCTAACTTGTTGTCTCTTGAGGTCTCTGGGTGAGACTTGGATCCAACTTGTACAAATGCAAAACAAAAGTCAAACATAAAATAATAATAATAATAATAATAATAATAATAATAATAATAATAATAATAATCCTTTCTATTATAGGCATTAGGAATGGATTTTTGTGGGGAGGGGGACAATCAATCACATCGACCCCAGTACTTGGCTGGTACTTAATTTATCGACATCGAAAGGATGAAAGACAAAGTCGACCTCAGCAGAATTTGAACTTAGAACATAGCAACAGACGAAATACCACTAAACATTTCACCCGGCACGCTAACAATTCTGCCATCTTGCCACCATAAGAATAATAATAAATCAAACATAACAATAATAGATAAGGAAAAATGAAGTTGCTTACTAATTGATTCACCATATCCATTTAATGCCAGGATTGTCAAGAAAGAGGACAAAAAATAAAAAAAATACAAACCCTTAAAATTGAAAATTGAAATGGCAACATTGAAATATGAAAACTGTAAAGGTTGTGCCTATAATAAGTGGTGCATTGGAAACTGCAAGTGAAAATATAGACAAATGATTGATGGAGATTAGAATACAATGTCCCACAGAGCTTCTACAGAAAGTTTGCTTCTTTAGGGACAGGAAATATTATCAGTGGGGTTCTAAGCACTTAAAAGACTATTGAAATCTTGTGAATACCTAAGCTAATCACATAAATTCCACCAAAAATAAGAATGAAACTGAGTCAAACCAATCATAATGATGGTTTCAAATTTTAGCACAAGGTCAACAACTTCGGAGGAGGAAAGTTGGTTACATTGACCTCAGTGCTTAACTGGTACTTATTTTATTAATCCTGACCATGTGAAATTCAAAGTTAACCACAGTGGGATTTGAACTCAGAACATAAAGACAGATGAAAAGCTGATAAGCATTTTGTGTGGCATGCTAAAAATTCTGTCACCTCACCACCCTAATACTAATGATAACCCTTTCTACTAAAGATACAAGGCTTGAAATTTTGCAGGGAGGGAAGTAGTCAATTATATCAACCCCAGTGTTTCACTGGTACTTAATTTATCAATCCCAAAAGGATGAAAGAATAAGTCGACTTCAGTGAAACTTGAATGTAGCAACGGATGAAATGCCGCTAAGCATTTTGCTTGGTGTGCTAACAATTCTGCCATCTCATCACCATAAGAGTACAATAATAATAATAATCCTTTCTACTATAGGTACAAGGACTGAAATTTTGGGGGAGGGGGCCAGTTGATTAGATTGACCCCAGTATTTCACTGGTACTTAATTTATCAACCCTGAAACTTTTGTTGAGATATGTTAAGTTTATTGAGACAACGTGACTTGCAGAAAATATCAATCCTATTCTTTTGGTAGATATTTAACAAGCATTACTGGAATAAACATGGAATTTAATTTTGTGGTGAATGGGTAAATAATTGTCTCTAGCAGAGGCATAAGGCCTGAAATTGAAGGGGATGAAGAAGTCGATTAAATCAATCCCAGTACCTGACTGGTCCTTTATTTTAGGCAACCACAGAAAGGTGATAGCTGATGGCAATTATAAATAGCAGAGACTTTAAAACAGTGAAATTTCTAGTGGCTGAAGTGCTAGAAAGAGCATGAATAGTCCCTGTTAAGACAGGATGAGGTGGGGACCGAGTAACCCTACATTTTCTTTACTTGTACAGCCACTCATTTTATTGTTCCACCTTTGTTCATATGTGCGTGTACATATGTATTTGTGCATAGATATGCATATGTACATATATGTATGTGTATGTTATTTGTGTGAGTGTGTATGTATGTATATATATATATATATATATATATATATATATATATATTTAAATATAAACATACGTTTATACACTCATACAAAGATACATACATACATTTCCATTACCTTTCCATTTTTTAATGTCCACTTTCCATGCTGGCATGAGTTGGATAGTTTGACCAGAGCTGGCATGCTGGAGAGCTCACCAGGTTCCAGTTTGAGTTGGCTTGGTTTCTATGGCTGGATGCCTTTCTTAATGGCATGTGTGAGTGTGTATACAATTGTTGCCTATAACCGCATGTCAAGTTGTCTCTCAGCATATATACTTGCATAAAACTATATAATTAAACTATACAAGAAACATTTTCTGATATAAAAGAAAGGAAGAAAAAGAAAGAAAATAAAAACAGGTGAGATGAGAGAGAGAGAGAGAAAGAGAGATAGAGAGAGAAAGAGAGATAGAGAGAGAGAGTGGAAGATGAGACAAAGAAGGGGGAAGTAAAGAGAAGAAAAAGATAAACACTATATATTTACCCAACAAACAAAACAATCAGGATGCCAGTGTCTATTAAGAGCAGAGATGTAACTGTCTTTGATTGGTTGAGCACATCCTCCACATTTTGGAGCAAACATCTTCAAAAAGTCTTCCCTGAAACATATATGGATTTAGGCATATTCAGATGTGTTTGTATGTGTGTGTCTATATATTTATATATGTGTGTGTGTGTGTGTGTAAAAATGAAATGTCCAATTTTCTTATGCATCAAGTTTGACAGTCGTCAACTCTAATGTTTTATCCTGATAATTCTTTGTTTTACAACACTGAAGTGTTACATCATCACTTTTCAAAATGCAATTCATGGTGTCTGATTATATTGTGAGTTTTCTCTTGTAAATCAATTTTTGTGAACCCATGGATAGATGAAAAATTAATGTTGCTTAAGAATATGAGTTCTGTCATGGAACCAATGTAACCCAGACAGCTAGAAACCTCAATGTGCTTGGTGAAGATGTGGTGGATGAGCACACTGTACGGCAATGGTTTGAGAAGTTCTGGTCTGGTGACTTTACTCTTGAAAATCAGCCCAATGGTAGAGCTGAGACCAAGGTGGGTAATGATGAGATGGAAACTGTAGTGGAAGCGGATACGTCTCAAACTATGTGTGAGTTAGCAACAAGGTTTGATGTTTCGATTCCAATTGTATTGGACCATCTGAAACAAATCAGCAAGGTAAAGAAACTGGACAGGTGGGTACCACATGAACTGAACGAGCATTAAATGACACCTCGTCTTGAACCTTGTTCTTTGCTGTCACAGCATAAAAGCCAACCATTTTTGCATCGTATTATTACATGTGATGAAAAATGCATTCTTTTCAACAATAGCAAGTGTTCTGCATGGTGGTTGGATAGAGACAAAGAGACAAAAACAACCCACAAAAAAATATTCACCAAAAAAAGCTAATGGTGTCTCTTTGGTGGTCCAGCACTGGTGTCATCCACTACAGCTTCATGAGACCTGGTAAGTCAATTACAGCGGATGTATACATCAACCAAGTGGATGAAATGATGACTGAACTTGCAATTAAACAACCAAGATTGGTCAATAAAGACAGGCCAATTCTCTTGCAAGACAATGTTCGACCATATGTTGTACAAAGAATGCTACTCGAGTTACAGGAACTGAACTTGGAAGTACTCTGTCATCCACCATATTCACCAGGCCTTGCACCAACTGACTATCATATTTTCCAGGCATTAGACAACTTTTTGCAAGGAAAAAACTTCAAATCTGAAGATACAAAACCAGCC
>NC_069005.1:19932272-19937281 GCF_001194135.2 Octopus bimaculoides | reverse complement strand
ATATATATATATATATATATATATATATATATATATATATATATATATATATGCATATAATATTTGTGCATGTGTATGTATCCTATCAGCCTAATGATAAAGAAACAACAACTAACCATATACTATTAACATATTTAATTATTTTCTTAATTAACATTTACTTCTAACAATTCAGGGCAAACATTTTTTAGTTCCCATGTTACATGTTCAGTCTTTTTCCACTATTCAACACTTGTAGGAGACAATTAGCAAAATAATTTTCTTCAATGTATCATCTTTATCATTATAATCGTCATTAGTTGTCATCGTTTTTACATCAACTTTTCATGCTGGTTTGGCTTGGATGAATTGTCACAGTCTAAGACATTTCTTATTCAGATTTACTGAGCACCTACATGGATTGGAGGACTGCATCCCAATCAGATTTCATTAAACCTTACTGGGCAGGAATGTGAGTACACTCATATCCATGCATTTGCCTTTGATAACTGAAAACAGGTGACGGCTGGTGACAGGAAGGGCATCTGACAGGATTTGAAGTGTCCAAGGATTGCATCAAGCTCCAGTGTCTGCCTTAGCATGGCTTTATGGCTGGATGCCCTTACTAATGCCAACCACTTTACAGTATGGACATCTTCAAAAAGTGTTCCCTAAAATATGTGTACGCTATGGACACATAAAAGGTGCAGCAATATCAAAGGAAGGTTAATCGGGAAGATAGTTTTTGTGTGTGGCAGAAAGCAGATTCCATCACATGCCAGTGGGAGAAACTAGAAGTAGTTAATAGCTTCCGCTACCTTGGTGACCAAGTCTCTAGTGGGGGTGGTTGCTCTGAGAGTGTAGCGGCTAGAATAGGAATAGCCTTGACAAAGTTCAGGAAGCTCCTATCTCTGCTGGCAACTAAGGGCCTCTCACTCAAGATGAAAGGTAGACTGTATGATGCATGTGTGCGAACTGCCATGCTACACAGCAATGAAACATGATCCATGACTGCTGAGGATATGCATAGGCTTGAAAGAAATGAAGCTAGTATGCTTCACTGAATGTGTAATGTCAGTGTGCATACATAGTGTAAGTGCCCTGAGAGAAAAGTTGGGCATAAGAAACATCAAATGCTTCTTATGTGCAAGAGAGACGACTGCACTGGTATGATCATGTGTTATGTATGGATGAGGACAGCTGTGTGAGGAAGTGCCATTCCCTAACTGTGGAAGGAACCTATGGAAGAGGTAGACCGAGGAAGACATGGGATGAGGTGGTGAAGCATGACCTTCGAACATTGGGCCTCACAGAGGTAATGACAAAAGACCGAGACCTTTGGAGATATGCTGTGATTGAGAAGACCAGGCAACTAAAGTGAGATCACAGCCATGCATGTCTGGCCCAGTTAAGAGTAACCCTGATGCATCAGGCAATATGACATGCTTGAAAAGACCTGTTGGTTCAAGTAGTACCCCGACTGGCTCCCATGCCAGTGGTACGTAAAAAGCACCATCTGAATGTGGCAGATGTTAGCAGCCCCTGACTGGCCCGTGCAGGTGGCATGTAAAAAGCACGATCCGAACGTGATTGTTGCCAAGCCCACCTGACTGGCTCCTGTGCTGGTGGCACGTAAAAAGCATCCACTACACTCTCAGAGTGGTTGGCATTAGGAAGGGCATCCAGCTGTAGAAACACTGCCAGATCAGATTGGAGCCTGGTGCAGCCATCTGGCTCACCAGTCCTCAGTCAAACCATCCAACCCATGCCAACATAGAAAATGGATGTTAAACGATGATGATGTATCCATAGATATATCTTTTATTTTTTGTATTACTTGTTTCAGTCAGTAGACTATGGCCATGCTGGGGCACTGCCTTGAAGGATTTTAGTTGAACAAATTTACTCCAGTACCTTTTCCTTTTAAAGTTTGGTGCTTATTCTATTGGTCTCTTTTGCCGAGCCACTAACTTACAGGGACGTCAACACACCAACACTGGTTGTCAAGTGGTGATGGGGACAAACACAGACACAAAAACACATATACACACAGCTGTATATATTTCCATTTTCCAAATCCCCTCACAGGTTGTGGTTGGGCTGAAACTATAGAAGTAGACACTTGGGACTGAACCTGAAATCATGTGATCATGAAACCAAATTTCTTGCCACGCACACACACACATGTATATATATATATATATGTATATATGTATATATTGGTGAAGGCACATGGCTTAGTGGTTAGGGTGTCACACTCACAACTGCAAGATCATGATTTCGATTCCCAGACCAGGCGTTAAATTGTGTTCTTGAACAAAACAATTTTATATTGCTCTCTGCTACTCTTTTACTTGTTTCAGTCATTTAACTGTGGCCATGCTGGAGCACCGCCTTTAGTTGAGCAAACCAACCCCAGGATTTATTCTTTGTAAGCCTAGTACTTATTCTATCGGTCTGTTTTGCCAAACCGCTAAGTTAGAGGGACATAAACACACCAGCATTGGTTGTCAAGCGATGTTGGGGGGACAAACATAGACACACACACACATATATATATATATATATATATATACAACGGACTTCTTTCAGTTTTCGTCTGCCAAATCCACTCACAAGGCTTTGGTTGACCCAAGGCTATAGTAGAAGACACTTGCCCAAGGTGCCACACAGTGGGACTGAACCCGGAACCATGTGGTTCGTAAGTAAGCTACTTACCACACAGCCACTCCTATACCTTTGCTCTGCAAACATTGTCATCTGACATGTGACACATCATGTACAGATAATGTCAATTTGATGGAGGGAGTGGGCTTATGTGAACACAGACATTTTAATCACTGTAAACAAATCATTTCTGATGGCAGAAAAGGGAGTCCGTGATATATTTTTTAATGTATAAATGTGTGTGTGTGTGTGTGTGTATTTATTTATTTATATGTATGTATGTATGTTTTTATGTGTTTATATACATATTTAAATAAGGTTCTACTGACCTACAATATGCCTGGCCGTCTCTTTCATGGAATCCTTCATCACCAAAGTTTCGTCCACAAAGACCACAAAAGAAATGTTCAGGGTGCCATGTTTTATCTAAGGCAGTGACACATTTCTAGAAAAGAAAAAGGGAAAGGAAACACTTCTAATTAAATACAGCACAGAGGGGACATAATTCAAAAATACATTAACAAACATGATAACGAGCATTTGTAGGGGAGTGTGTAATACAGTTTGAAGATATTACAAAGGGGTTTTTTTTCCATTTAAATTATAAAGTTTTAAAATATATAATAGAATCTATTAAATGATATTGAAAAAATGCTTTTTTTTATTTACACCTTGATTGTGTAAATAATAGGATATTAAAGGCTTCTATGAAGGTCAGTTGTGAGTTCACCCATGCTTGCATGGGTTAGACAGAACTTCTACGGCTGGATGCCCTTTCTGTCACCAAACCTTAACTGTTTCCAAGCAAGATAATATTATTCCATGACCAGATATATTTTCATCAAACATTGAAAAGGAGGTGATAGCTGTTTATTACTATGCTATGAGGTCACACACACAGAGTGCACCGAGGCGTAAAATCTATGCTAAAGCAGACACTGGAGCTTGGAAATAATCTGACTTCTCAGCTCTTGTCAAACAAGTTCAACCCATGCCAGCATGGAAAACATCTGCTAAATGATGATGATGATGATAATATGATGGGCTTCATTCAGTTTCCATCAACTAAATCCACCCACAAAGCTTTGATCAGCTCAAGTGTATTAAGTAAATAAAATGCATGTTGTTTTATCTACCTAGAACTTTAGAAAGCTTCCCAAGTACTTGTAACTTAACAAAGTACATTACCTAGTAACTTTACCTAATACTTAGGAAATGTTCTTAGTACTTTAGTAACATTCCTTTAATACTTTATTATTTTCAAAATTAATTGAAAAAAAGGCAGTGTATTTCAAAAGAAATATAGTAACAAAAGGGATAAACATTTAGTATTCAGATTACTCTGTCAAATGCAATGCTTATTTATTCACATTGCTTGCAATTAATCATGCATTGTCTCGTAGCTTTGAGATTTCAATGATGTGATTTTTAGAATGCCATTGTAGGATAGGTGTGAGAGACCAGATCGAGCCAGTTTGAACATAAAACATGTAGAATATTGTGGTCACATATGGGTGGTTTAAATGCTAAAGTGTTACATAGTTCATATTTAGATAAAATACACTCTCGGAGTGGTTGGCGTTAGGAAGGGCATCCAACTGTAGAAACTCTGCCAAATCAGATTGGAGCCTGGTGCAGCCTTCTGGCTTGCCAGTCCTCAGTCAAATCGTCCAACCCATGCTAGCATGGAAAGTGGACATTAAACAATGATGATGATGATATAATAATTTTACATAAAGGATGTTTTGCTGTGTTCCAAACCCTCCACTGAGCCCTTCTCAATAATAACAACAGCAACAACAAAAATTACAACAGCAACAAGTAGATAAACAAATGCAGATCTTACATCAACAATTGGCCCATTGCAGTAAGCACAACGAGGGGCAAACAGGCTGTGGTAGTCCTTCTCACAGTAAGCTTTATTGTCACGTTCATAGAAACTCATAGTCCCCAAAGTCATATTGCAATGAGCACAGGTGAAATGCTCCACATGCCACACCTTACCCAAGGCTGTTATCATCTACAAAAATAAATGAAAACAAACATGTTAAACAAACAAAACAAAATTAAAACAATATTATACACACACACACACACATGCATATATATATTAACCAATGTATGTACATAGATGTTTTATTTTGATGGAGATATACACAATATTTGAAATTTCTGGTGAATTCTATTTGCAGAGTAATTACACATCAAAACAGAAGACTGGAAAAATTTGTTATAATTATTATTTTTGAATTCTCATCTGAAGAATTATGGACAAAATATTCTATACATATTTTTTCTACATGTATAACTTTTTAACTCCTATCCTGTAATGAAATATGTGGAAAGGAATTATATTATATATA
>NC_069005.1:19931523-19932249 GCF_001194135.2 Octopus bimaculoides | reverse complement strand
ATATATATATATATATATATATATATATATATATACATATAAAATAATGGTTAGTATTTAATAGGTCGTATGGTATACACCTGGTAGTTTGCAGGTAAAGCATGTTCACTGGTTCAGTGTTCGTTGAGTATGTAATTAATGAGAGTGACAGAAGATGGAAGATATGAGAATCTTTATTGATCACTACAATCGTTTTGACCCATCTAGCGTTAATTCCTCGTGGGTGGAATACTGCACAACTAGTTTAGGTGTATCCCTCGGTGTGCGTGTGTGTGTGTGTGTATAGTGCACCATATATGACACACAGGATGAAAATTAATTTGGCTTAGATACAAGCATCAGTTGTATAAAAAATCATTTATGATGGCACAGGAGTGGCTGTGTGGTAAGTAGCTTGCTTACCAACCACATGGTTCTGGGTTCAGTCCCACTGTGTGGCACCTTGGGCAAGTGTCTTCTACTATAGCCTTGGGCCGACCAAAGCCTTGTGAGTGGATTTGGTAGATGGAAACTGAAAGAAGCCCATCGTATATATATATATATATATATATATTATTTTGCTTAAAAGAGTTCCAACACTGTCTGTTTTTTATGTTTTATTTATATTCCTGCAGAACTAATGTGGGGTATAGAATATGGAATATACAATATACAATATAAAATAAAATAAAATAAAAATGGATGGCACCATGAAAGAAAGTATTGAATGTAGATGAAATATTGAGT
>NC_069005.1:19926210-19930941 GCF_001194135.2 Octopus bimaculoides | reverse complement strand
AGTCGCCTTTATATATATATATTTATATTTATATATTTATATATTTGATCCTTTATATTGAACACTCAATATTTCATCTACATTCAATACTTTCTTTCATGGTGCCATCCATTTTTATTTTATTTTATTTTATATTGTATATTGTATATTCCATATTCTATACCCCACATTAGTTCTGCAGGAATATAAATAAAACATAAAAAACAGACAGTGTTGGAACTCTTTTAAGCAAAATAATATATTCCTCTATACACAATCATACAAAAAACCCCCACCTTTTTTGTATTTATCTTTACTCGCATATATATATATATATATATGTATGTATGTATGTATGTATGTATATGTTTGTGTGTCTTTGTTGACAACCGATGCTGGTGTGTTTACATCCCTGTCACTTAGCAGTTTGGCAAGAGAAACCGATAGAATAAGTACTAGGCTTACAAAGAATAAGTCCTGGGGTCAATTTGCTTGACTAAAGGCAGTGCTTCAGCATGGCCACAGTCAAATGACCAAAACGAATAAAAGAATGTGCTCTGTGGATCACATATGATACCCATGTTTTTATTGTGTGCAATACATTCTGTGATCATAGAGTACCCACCAGCTAAAACCAAATTAACCTCCAATAACTAAAAGTATGAAAACAAATATGAATGTTAAGGGCAAAATTATGACAAAGGGTTAAAAGGCAATAGGATAGGAGAATGGAAGTAGAGGAAAGGGACAACAAAATTTATCAAGTACTTCTTGGTAAATGATGTACCCTGCCCAATGTGGATGTACTGCAACAATTGAAAATAGTAAGTAAAAAGACAGCAACTCCTTACCTGACTGACGACAGGTTTGTTACATGCAGCACACAGGCCCTTGGTTTTGGTGCTCACCCCTTGTCTGTTCATATCGGACTGCAAACTGCCCAGCATACTGTCCAGCTGGTCACCTTTTGCAGTCACACTGGTGGCACTCATTGAGGAAGTGGCTGCAGATGTTGTCCCTGCACTCTCATTTCGGAGCTTATGTGGTCTAGCATATGCTGGGTCACCACCGGCAACCTGCTGGGCCACAGAATTGTCACGGTTTGACACCTGAAAATATAAGATATAAAGGCATTAGCATGTGTGTGTGTGTGTTGTGGGTAAGTGCCATTTACAATAATCCCAAGCTGAGAGTCTTATGAATGGATTATGGAATTAGAAATCCCTTACTTGAAAAGCAGGTAAGGGTTAGCAAAAAGAAGGGCATCCAGCTATAAAACAATAAGTTTGTTCTTTTTTTAATGACAATTTTACTGGATTCTAGTGATTATCTCCCTTTCTCATTTGGCGCTGGTCTTTAATTACCATTTAGTAATTACGAAACATCCTTTAGAGTTGGAGATGATTTTAATAAGCCAGGAATTTATGCTGTATGGTATTTGATATACCTGTATTTATCTGCTGTTCAAATACATACCACTGACCACTCAAAGTTATTTCTCTTAGCTCAATTTCATTTAAATTATGCAAATAAGCTAGACCATAAATGTGTTCTTCTCCATTTTGTATAAATCTATGTCTCTTGGTCACAGGAGATAAAGTTGGACAATTGTTGTGCTGATAAAAGCTACTGAGCTAGAAATGCATGTCCATGGCTGTCCCCATACCTCCACACAAGAAGCCTATCCCCTTCATTAATGGCATGTCAGTTTTGGAGAATCCTTGATTCTTGTGATTATCTCCCTTTTCAAATGGAGCTGGTCTTAAATGCCATTTTCAAATTATGATACATCTACTGGAGACAGAGATAATTCTAATAAATCATGAATTTATGTTGTATGGTATTTAATATACCTGTATTTGTCTATAAAACAATGCAACAATAATATACTCATCTAACCCTTGATAGCAAAGAAAAATGAACATAACAACAACCAAATGATATATGTTTCAAACCATCACATAACAATATTACCATTCTAATGAACAATTTACAAAATAATATCATTCAGTATAAAGTTTAACTCTAATTTATATTCTTTCAAGGAACAGGTTAGGTATGGAGGGTACACACTGTCAGCAGCCTGTAACCCAACCACCATTTATTGATGATTCCATACTCTTGGTGAATGATACCTTTGTGCCACTCAGGTGACAACCCTCCAACTCATCCTGTCCTCCAGGGTTTTCCCTATACAACTTGCCTTATAGGCACTCAAGATAATTCCTCAGAGAAGTGAACTTGTTGGGTCTGTTTGGGTAGTTTTTCTGGTGAAGGTTTTATGAGGTTGAGTGCAAATCCAACCTCAATCTCTTTTAGTCACCTTTCATGACAACACAGAGGACACATTATGGATTTCCAGATGTATCAGCAGTAAAACAGTCCATTTCTATTTTATAGCTGTGGCCAGTATCCATGGACAGGCTTAATAAATCAAACTCCAAGGTTAAAACACAAATGGAACTCATGTATGTGTGTGTGTGTACTAGTTTAAAACCATCCTATCGGGCAGCTTTTAAGCTATCTCCTGGGGCATGGGGGCTTTTCATTGGACCTTGGGCACAAAAATGACACTTCATGCATTAAGTACATATTAAATTTTATTAAACTTCAACAATATTTTTCAAGCAATGAACAATTTTCATCAAAACAATGATATAATTTGTTGACTTGGAACTTATTGCAAACCTGCATGATAAACATTTCTTTTTGTCTTCCTATTCAGGGGTCAGTAAAATTTTTTTCTGTCCCCACAATCGCCACCACAACTGGCATACACACACCATTCAGACTTCTCATGCTACTACCATCAAGACCTTTGACTTCACTGGCTTCCTCTTCACCACCATCACCACTGTCTTTCACATTGTTTACTATCACCATTGTCCCTGACTTCTTCATACTATCACCCCATTACCATCACAATTGTCAATCTACTACCATCTCTATGTCTACTATTACTCTCACCCCAACATGAGGAATAGTAGGAGTGTCACTGAATAGTGAGAGGGGGAGTCAAAGTGTTACACACTGACACACAGAAATTAGTTTTTGCATTTATTATATTAGATATATATAATTCACAGGTGTGGGTGTGTGGTAAGAAGTTTGCTTTCAAACCACATGGTTCCAGGTTTAGTTGGGCTGACAAAAAAGCTTTGTCAGTGGATTTGGTAGACAGAAACTGAAAAAAGCCTGCCATATATATATGAGTGTGTGTGTCTGTTTGTCCCCCACACCTTGATAATCTGTGTAGGTGTGTTATGTTCCTATAACTTAGCAGTTTGACATAGAAATTGATAAAATAAGTATCAGGCTTAAAATATATAAGTAGTGGGGTCAATTCATTTGACAAAAAATTCAAAGTGGTGCCCCAGCATGGCAGCAGTCAAGTGACTGAAACAAGCAGAAGAGAGAAAAGAGGTATATCTTTTACATTTTATTTTTTGTTTCAGTCATTGGAATGTGGTCAAGTTGGGCACCACCTTGAAGAGCATAGTTAAATCAACCCTAGTACTTGTATTTTCAAGCCAAGTACTTATTAAATCAATCTCTTTTTGCTGAACTGCTCAGTTATAGGGACGTTAACAAACCAGCACCAGTTGCCAAGTGGAGGGGGAAACAATCACACACATAAGCAATGGACTCTTTTCAGTTTCCATCTACCAAATCCACTCACAAGAAACTTGTCTAAGGTGCCACGCAGTGGGATTGAACCCAGAACCATAGAGTTGCAAAGCGAACTTCTTAACACACAGCCACACCTCCAGGGTTGATAAAGTAAGGCACCATCAAGTTATGGGGTTAATGGTGTCAACTTACCCCTCCCCTCAAACTTTTTGACCTTGTGCCTAAATGAGAAACATTATGGTGGCAAGCTGGTAGAATTGTTAATGTGCCAGGCAAAATGCTAAGCGGCGTTTCATCCGTCTTTATGTTCTGAGTTCAAATTCCGCTGAGGTTGACTTTGTCTCTCATCCTTTCAGGGTCGATAAATTAAGTACCAGTTAAGCACTAGGGTTGATGTAATTGACTAGTCAGCTGACCCCAAAATTTCAGGCCTTGTGCCTATAGTAGAAAGTATTATTATTATTATCATTATTATTCTGCCACGGTCAACTTTGCCTTTGATCCTTTCGGGGTCAATAAATTAAGAACCAGTTAAACACTGGGGTCAATATAATTGACTTATCCCTTCCCCCAAATTTGAAGCTTTGTGCTTCCAGTAGAAAGAATTATTATTATTATTACTACCACTACTATTACTACTACTACTACAGAACTGGAGACTGAGTAGTGGTTGTGATGATGATAAGGTGGGGGTGACATTATTGCTAAGGTAATAGTAGTAGTAGTAAGAACTAATGGAGCCCACAGACATTACTGTGTATTTTCAGAATGAACTATTTCTGACAGGACTGGAAACAGAATGTCTTTTGTTGGTTTGGAGATGGTGGTGGTGTGGAAGTGAAGATGGTAGCAGAGAGGAAGGTCAATGCTATCTGTCTCTGCTTCCATTCCAATGAAACACATGCACACAAATTCACACTAACATACACGCACGCAGCAACATACATACATACATACATACATACATTCTCATGTAACACAGATACTATAACACACACACGAATAATATACATACAGTAAACCCAGACACTCTTTCATATATATATACATATATATATAGGTATGTACGTATAGACACATACCTGTGTGTGTGTGTGTGTGTGTGTGTGTGTGTGTGTGTGT
>NC_069005.1:19920267-19923906 GCF_001194135.2 Octopus bimaculoides | reverse complement strand
TATATATATATATATATATATATATATATATATATATATATATATGTATGTGTGTGTATATGTTTGTGTGTCTGTGTTTGGGTATGTGTATGTACACACACACACATATGCACATGCACATGTATATATACCTTGAAAGAATGGGCATGATGTCAATAGAACTCTTTGGTCTTGTAGGGAACAAGGCAACCTCTGCAGTGTTGGTACCATGGTAAAATGCACCGAGGACACACTGTGAAGTGGTTAGCATGGCAAACAAGTACAGACAACATAGAGTACTGTAAATGCCAACTTGCAAGGATGTAAACAAACCAATACCAATTATCAAGCTGTGGAGTGGCAAGTGCAAACACAAACACACTGGGCGTCTTTATCTTTCATCTTTAACCTGTTTCAGTCATTAGCCTGCGCCCATGGTGGGGCACCGTCTTGAGGAATTTTAGTCGAACTGATCAATCCCAGGACTTACATTTTTTTCTTAGTTTGGTACTTATTCTATCAGTCACTTTTGCCAAACCACTAAGTTACACAAACACACACACACACACACACAATGGTCTGCTTTCAGTTTCTGTCTACCAAATCCACTCACAAGACATTTTCCCAAGGTGCCACACAGTGGGACTGAATCTGGAACCATGTGGGTTAGGAAGTGAACTTCTTAATCATACAGCCATGCCTGTACCCAAATTTTTCTTTAATATCACCAACAGCAATGAGTGTGGTGACATACATGTGAAAAAAATTGAGAGATCTATCAGATGAATTCTTTCACAGAGAAAGTATGTCCTTGGGTAAGTGGGTGATAGTTTTTAGAAATTAACTCTTGAAATTAACTCTTCCCGTACCTCACCAGAGAAATGAATTATCTTAGGATTACTCTTGGAGAGTAGCAATGTCTACTTGTGAGAAAAAGAGCTTGTTGCTTATGGTGATTGATTTGCGAATGTTGTCATAGTAGGACTTCATCCTGAATGCTGGTTTCTTACTTTTTGTGTTAGTGCTTGATGTGTTTATGACAGCTCCTTTGCTGGGGAGGTACTCTATTCTCCGTGTACCCTATAAGGCAGGTGGGCAGCAACTGGCCAATGAAGTTAAATAACTTCTCCCAGTCAAGATCAATGCTTGGTGCCTAGCATACCACTTACTCTCACCCAGTGATGTAAAGCTGAAAGCAACAAGGTGACAAGCCACAATGCACCTAGCCGACACACTGAAACATCACAACAACATTTATACATACATATACATACACATAATAATAATTTCGAATTTCGGCACAAAGCCAGCAAGTTCAGGGAAGTGGATAAGTAAATTACATTAACCCCAGTCCTCAACTGGTACTTATTTTATTGACTCCTAAAGGAAGAAAAGCAAAGTTTACCTCAGTGAAATTTGAACTTAGAACGTAGAGATGGACAAAATGCCACTAAGCATTTTGCCCAGCTTGCTATACTAATGGTTTTAAATTTTAGCACAAGGCCAGCAATAAGTTGATTACATTGACCCCAGTGTTCAACTGGTACTCATTTTATCGACCCTGAAAGAATGGAAGGCAAAATTGACCTTGGTGGAATTTGAACTCACAATGTAAAGAGATGAAATGCCACTAAGCATTTTGTCCAACATGTTACTGATTCTGCCAGTTTGCCATTATAATATTCTCTCTAATTTTGGCAGAAGACCATCAATTTTGTGGAGTGGAGCAAGTCAACTGCATCGAGCCCAGTACTTGACTGGTACTTATTTTATTGACATTAGAAGGATAAAAGGCAAAGCTGACTTCAGTGTAATTTGAACTCAGAATGTAATGTATCAGAAGAAATTCTGTGAAGAACTTTGCCCAGTATGCTAACGATTCTGCCAACTCATCATAATAATAATAATATTCATAACTGCAATGATTGTGCCACATGCTTTGTTTGTAATTAAGAAGCTATCATCTGGCCGCCTCAGTCATCATCATCATCGTCACTATCATCATCATCACCATCATTTCCTTCAAGATATTACCATCTTCATCATCGTTAAGACATTACCACCATGACCACCACCTGCATCACAATCACCACCACCATTATCATCATCACCATCATACTAGTCGTCACTATCATCACCACACCACCACCATCGTCATTAACACCCCCATCATCATCATCATCATCAAGACATCATTAAAAAGACAGCTGGTTTCACTTACAATGTTGCAGCAAATCAAAAGAGAAGGAAATAACATACCACATCCGTCTTAACTAAAATGTTGCCACCGCCTCCACCACCACCACCACCACCACCAACACCACCAACAACACTACTCTTACAAACTTCATCACTGCTACCACCACTACTGTTACCAACACTACTACACCAAATCACTTCTATCAACACCACTACCACATCACCAACGCAACTGTTGCTACAAACACTATAACACAGACAATAACACAACATAACCACTATAAATGTGACTGATGCTAACACCGCCACCACCGCCACCACCACCACCACCACTACAACAACTACCTATACTACCACCACCCTCTTAGTCATCAGTATATTTTGTGTTACCATGGAAACCCTCCTTTCAGTCTGTGTTGATGTTATGTAGTGAGATAACAGATAGCAGAGTGTCCTCTCCAGGGTGTAGGCCTGGACAAGGCTAGTATGAAAGATCAACATTTGTCCAAGCCACAGCTCCCCTTTCTGTGCCCAGATGTCATCTAAGAGAAGGGCAAGGGGACAAAAAGCCAACACACCTTGGCCTCAGTCTCATCAGAGGAGTTTATACAACTGACACTCCATCAGATACAATGACATGTATTCCAGTCAAGCCAATCAACTAAACAGCCTGCTCATGAAATTGACATGCAAGTGGTTGAGTACTCCACAGACAGGCATACTCTGACACAGTTTTCAGGCAGATTCAACATGACACAATGTGATAAAGCCTGGCCTTTTAAATTACAGGTACAACTCATTTTTGCCAACTGAAATGACGGGAGCAACATGAAATAAGGACAATGTTCCACCAGGTATTGAACTCACAACCTCACAGTTTCAAGCCGAATACTCTAACCACTAAGCCACACACCTTCACATAACAGGAGTTCACAGGATAAAATTGAAGGCATCAGACTCCCTTAAGGATTCCAGTTCCTAATTTGGAAATTAACTTAACCACACTATTTTATTATTTTTTTCTATTACTTGTTTCAGTCATTTGACCATGGCCATGCTGGAGTTTTGCAGTTGAAGAAATCGACCCCAGGACTTATTCTTCGTAAGCCTAGTACTTATTTTATCAATCTCTTTTGCCGAACCGTTAAGTTATGGGGATGCGAACACACCAACATCAGTTGTCAAATGATGGGGCAGAGAGGACAAACACAAAGACACACACACATAAATATGTACAAACATTATATATATATTTCGTATGTGTATTTCGTGTGCAAGATTCTTGATGTGGATACGTGTGTTGAAATAAATGGAAGTGGAGAGACAAGTTACTGAAGAGATTGCAAGAGTGCAATGAAATAATTTAACAAAAAAACTATATAAATTAATAAAGGACTGAACCAGTGCGTGTGTTTATTATCGGCATAATGCCTCTCCCAAGGTTTAATTGTATTATATATA
>NC_069005.1:19917692-19920249 GCF_001194135.2 Octopus bimaculoides | reverse complement strand
TATATATATATACACACACACACAACGGGCTTCTTTCAGTTTCCATCAACCAAATCCATTCACAAGGCTTTGGTAGGCTCGAGGCTAAAGTAGAAGACACTTGCCTAAGGTGCCATGCAGTGGGACTGAACCCAGAACCATGTGATTGGGAAGCAAGCTTCTTACTACACGGTCATGCCTGTACTTATAAACTGATGAAGATGTGTGGTTTGATTGTTAGGGTGTCAAACTAACGATAGTTAGATCAAGGTTTCGATTCCTGGACTAAGTGGTGCATTGTGTTGTGTTCTTGAGCAAAACACTGCATTTCACAGTTGTTCCAGTTCACTCAGCTGCAGACGAGTAACAGATGAATGTTGTGATCTCATGGAAAGTAGGTAACTGGACGAGTCCCGGGGCTCAAGACAAAACTACTACTACTACTATTACCACTACTACTACTACTACTACTACTACTACTACTACCACTACCACCACTACTACTACCACTACTACTACTCAATTGAAAGGCAAAGTTGGCTTCTGTTAGATTTGAATTCAGAAACTAAGGAGCTGAAGTCAATACAGTGAGGTATTTTGTCAGATTCTCCAATGATTTTGGCTATTATCACTACCACCATCACCACCACCACTATGACCAGAACAACAACCAACAGCAGCAACCACCACCACCACCACCTCAATCAACACTGTGTATATCAGTTTACAATGTGACAATAAGATTTAATTAAGACCCAGAACACATAGGCGTCATTGTTTAACTGAATCTGTTGGATGTGCACTGAATGTGCAGTAGAAGTTGCATCACAAACATGAAACAAGATTAATTAAGAGAGGAGAGAAGCCAGAACTAACAGGAAGACTACCACTACTAAAACTACTACCAATACAATGAACACTACCTACAACCATCACCGTTATGATCACCACTCCTGCAGCCACTCTACACCCATCCCCTACCACCACCACCACAATAACCAATGCTAATGCCACTCTCACCATAATGACCACCAATATCACCACCATCGCCACTGCTACAACTCCTACTACAACCAACACCACTACAGCTATCAAAACCACCACCACCAATACACTTACCCCTACTACAGCTATCAAAACCACTTCCACCACCCCCAACACTACTGCAACCCCTGCCACTACAACAACCATGACTGATATAACCTTCACTTCACAGAGCCATCAACATCAAAACTACCACCAACACGAACCACTGCTACTATTACTACCACCCCTGTAGAAACCAACACTACAATCGCCCCTACCATTACAACCCAACACTAATCAATGCTAATGCCAATATCACCACTCAACTACTACCAACACCATCACCACAAGTGCAGCCAACACCGCTGCAATCATCACCAGTACTAGAACCAACACCACTACCAGAGATATCAGACAGTGCAGTAGTTTTGTTTATAATGTTATGATAATGTTTTAATCAGTTCAGTGGTAGAAACTGCTTCTGGCGACAGTCAAAGACTTGGTTAGATTGATGGAACTAATGTAGTGTTTGGATATCTGTAGGAAGGAAGGGCTGGTTGAGGGAGAAAACAGGAACATGAGGGGGAAAGGAAGAGAACCAGGAGGGAGGAAGAAGGGAAATTCTTGCAACAGTGTGAAATTTAACTCAAAGACACCCAACAACCAGATGGTGGTATTAAGATGTGTGTGTGTGTGTGTGTGTTTTAAAGATATTTGTTGTGTAAGACTGGAAGAATGCAAGAAGGTACAAAGTAAACTACAAAATAAAAAGGAAAACAAAGCAAAACAAAGTTGCAGTTTTACCTTGTATTTCTATCTTTCAGGGTTATAACACCTTCTTTCCCAATGTCCTAAAGAAGAGATTGTAAGCCCAAAATATAGAAATACAAAGTAAAACTACAACTTAGTTTAGTTTTGGTTTTCTTTTCCTTTTGTAGTTTACTTTGTATCTTCTTGTTTTGCACCAACCTTACACAACAGATCTCTTTAAAGTTATACCACACAATGCTTCATCAAAAAATATATACATACATACATGTGTGTGTGTGTGTGTATTGAGCTCCAGTCATCTTTGGCAAGGTTTCTACACACACATGTGCAAATGTGTGCACGTGCACATTATATATATTATATATATATATATATGTTTCATTTTATACTTAAAAATAATGCTTGGTGCTGGAATTTTCCTCTCAAGTCAAATATAATAAACTACTCCAAATCTTTGTTAAAGTATCCATCTAAGTGGAGACAGGATGGGTGGTTTGTAACTGGCATCAAATCGTATAAGTTGTAATAATGAAATCAAACCAAACTGATATTTTGAAAGCATTTAATATGTACATTTCAGATTGGCATAATATATATTAGGAAATATTATATTCAAAGCATTTTGAAATGTATTAACTAAGAAGGGTCTTACAAACTGGGGTGCATTTCCTACTGTTTGTTCCACAGATAGGAAATGCATGAATTAAATGCTTTCAAAACATCATTTGGTTTAACTTCATTATATATATATATATATATATATATATATATATATATATAT
>NC_069005.1:19913878-19917298 GCF_001194135.2 Octopus bimaculoides | reverse complement strand
ATATTTGATCCTTTATATTGAACACTCAATATTTCATCTACATTCAATACTTTATTTCATGGTGCCATCCATTTTTATTTTATTTTATATTATATATTGTATATTATATTATATATTGTATATTCCATATTCTATACCCCACATTAGTTCTGCAGGAATATAAATAAAACATAAAAAACAGACAGTGTTGGAACTCTTTTAAGCAAAATAATATATTCCTCTATACACAATCATACAAAAAAATCCACCTTTTTTTGTATTTATTTTTACTCGCATATATATATATATATGTATATATATATATATATAGTTAATTAATAAAACATATATCAGAAAAGAGAGAGAGAGAAGTAATTATGTGGATAAACAAATTAGACACATTAAATATATTAGATACAATAGTTTGGGTATGAAATACAAAATATGTATATATATGTATACAAGCAAAATAAGAGAAAGCAAAAAGTGGAGACTTTCAGATGTTGAATTTTTAAGTATATAGATATTTATATTAATAGATCCAACTTACACAGAGTACAAACAACAGAAAATTAAAAGGGTGGAAGAAAGGTGTTATAAGTCCAATAGCTGTTTCTGAGGACTCGGAGATCCATAATAATGTTGGTAGATGTAGTTCATGATAATATTCAGCCATATATACTTGTGTGTGTGTGTGTGTGTGTGTGTGTGTGTGTGTGTGTGTGCATAAAAATCAAATAAGATGGTCTGACCATATTGTTCGAATGGCAGATGAACGCACACTCAAACAGCTGTTTGATGGTTAGCTTGCAGAGGGGAAACACAATCAGTGTAAACCTAAAAAAGAGGTTTAAGGACAGCATAAGGACTACTGTGAAGTCACTTGGAATAGATCCAAAAGCCATAGAAACCCTTGCTTTAGACTGAGCGGGGTGGCAGATAAAAGTGTGCAGTGGAGTGAAAGCTTTTAGGGAGGCCAAGCTGACACATGCAAGACTCAAGAGAGATTTAAAGAAGAATGTTGTGATCGAGAAGGTGCACCTTTTTGTGTGCTCAGTTTGTGACAGACCATGTCTTTCTTTTGCTGGGCTCAAATCTCATTTGAAAAATGAACCATCACCAACTCTGCCAATATATCTGTGCACACTTTTCAATGCCATGCATGCCATAACGTGTGCAAATCTAACAGAGGCCTCAAAATATATTTTAAGATCCACAAAGATCAGTACTTAACTGCAGCTCTTGATGATCCAAATCAGATATACAATCTATGTGGGTGTCTTTTCAATAGATTGTCTGGTTTAAAAAAACTACATCAGACGACATGATGGATCTCAGGAGTAAGTACAAAAGGTGATCAAATTCTGCATAAGGAGTAGACAACCACCATACACACACACACACACACACACATACACACCATAACGATCATCATCATCATTGTAACATCCACTATTCAATGATTATATGGGTCAGATGGATTTTATCAAAACTAGTTTTCTACAGACAGATGCTCTTCCTGTCACCAACCCTCACTTGTTTCCAATCATCAAGATAATATTTCTCCATGGCCAGACATGTGTGTGCACAATATTGGAAATGGGTTATGGAATGATGTTCATCCACAACAACATAATGTAAAAGACAAGGAAACACAAAACATACATACATACATATAACTACACATATACAACAGGCTTCTTTCAGTTTCCATCGAGCAAATCCACTCACAGGGCTTTGGTCATCTCAAAGCTATATAGTAGAAGATGTTTGCCCAAGATGCCACTCAGTGGGACTGAACCTGGAACCATGTGGTCAGGAAGCAAAGTTCAACAAATGATAAGACAAAAGCAAAACAAAAAAATCTGTATGTGTGTGTGTGTGTATACATATATATATATTCTTTTATTTGTTTCAGTCATTTGACTGTGGCCATGCTGGAGCACCACCTACACACACATACATACATACATATATATACATACATATATATATATATATATATATATATATATATATATGTATATATATATATATATATGATGGGAATTTAAAGAGTGGATTGTAAAAGATGGACAGATGGGGGAGAGTAAGAGAGGGGTAAGAAACAAGGAGAGACAAAGTGGTGAGAATTGAGTGAGGAAGTTATGTTAGGGGAATGTATGTGGGGGAAAGATCAGTGAGGGAAGGTGAGTGAAGAAAGATGAGTGAAAGAAAGGTATATGAAGGAAATGTGAGAGTGGGAAAGATGAGTGAGGGGAAAGGTTAGTGAAGGGTAAGGTGAGTGAAGGGTAAGGTGAGTGAAGGGTAAGGTGAGTGAAAAATGAGAGATGGGAAAGGTCAGTGAGAGAAAGATGAGTGAGGGAAGATTGTATGAGGTAAAGATGAGTGAGGCAAGATGAGCGAGGAAAATATGAGTGATGGATAAGCTGAGTGAAGAAGAGTTGAATTAACGAAAGTGGAGTAAAGGAAAATTGAGTGAGCATGACTGATTGAGGGGAAAATTGAGGGTGATAAAAACAAGACAGTGCTGAGTGAGAGAAATTTGAGTAAACAAGTGAGTGAGAAGAGAATCCAGGGAATCAAATGTTGAGTGTGATAAAAATGAGACAAAGTTGAGTGGGAGTGAGAGAAATTTGAATGAAAGAAAAAGCGCAAAAAAAAAATAGCAGTTGGAACAGAGCTGAGTGAGACACAGTTGAGTGAGACTTAATGTAATGTCAACTCACCAAGAGAGATACAGGAATGTCGTAAGTATTATCCATATTTTGTGAGAGACAATAGTATGGAATGGTTCAGGTGACCACCACCACCACTGGCAAAGCAGTAGCAAGCAACCAACCAACCAGTACACGGTTCCTGCCAGCGTAGACTGAAGCAGTAACCGATTCTGTCCAAGAACTGCAGGCACACACACACACACACGTAATACACTAAGCTAATTATACCATAAACCACAAGTGGCCATAAGTAGCAGAACACATACACACACACACACATATACAGACAGACACATGCAGAGACAAACAGCCAGATGTTGTTATTGTTGTTGTTGCTGTTATCTTTCTCTCACTGCGCCCCACACTCCACCATCTCCATGCCCTTCTTTCTCTCTTCCTCTCTCTCATCTCCATAACTTCTTTATTTAGCAACAAGACAGGATGATGTCTATCAAAAGAAGTAACAAAGAAAGATTATTTCTCTCTTCCCACCACCACCACCACCACCACCACCACTGTGTCCCTATCCTTCTCTCTCTCCCTTTCACCCCATCTCTATTTCTTGCTGTCTTTCATCATACCAACCACCACCACCACCATCAGTAATGTCTCTCTCTTCCATTTCCAAATTTCATGTTAAATTTGGCTATTTTGAGATTTTTATTTTTGCCACATTTACTGCTTTTTACAAAGAATATATATATATATATATATATATATA
>NC_069005.1:19910684-19913335 GCF_001194135.2 Octopus bimaculoides | reverse complement strand
TATATATATATATATATGAATGTTTCTATGCATATGTAGGTGTGTGTTAGTGTGTGCTGTATACATATATATATATATATATATATATATATGAGTCAGACTCTATGTATGTGCACACATATGAACGTGTACTCACACGTACACACTCATAGGCATTCACATATTTTAAAGCGTTGAAGATTGTAGATGAGAAAATGTAAAAGTCATATATAATATGAATACATATGAGAGATGAGTTAACACACGCATACAAACCCATTTACACAGATGAAAATTGTGTGTGTGTGTGTGTGTGTGCGCATATATATATTTATATATTTATATATAAGAGGGTTTTATTTTTAAGTTGTTTATGTGCTCATAGTTCAGATAGGTTTATCTGATTCCAGATTATATAGGAAGAAGGAAGTAATGAATATTTATATATATATATATATATATATATATATATATATATATATATATATATATATATATATATATATACACACACACACACATATTTGTGTGTGCGCGTGTGTATGTATGTATGTATGTATGTATGAATGAATGAATGTGTGTGTGTGTGTACATATAGATATAGGTTTTTGGTTAATGAAAGATGGAAGATATAAGAATTTTTATTAATCACTACAATTATTTCGATTCATCTAGCATTGGTCCCTAATGGGTGGAATACTTAAAATCTAGTTCAGGAGCATCAGACAGTGCAGATGTGTCACTTTGGGTGATAAATAGATCTAACTCGTTAGAATTACAGTTCCGCAATGTATCTTCTCAGTGGGTGCTGCCTTGAAGGGTTTAGTTGAATAATACTTATTTTCAAAGTCTGGTACTCATTCTATCAGTCACTTTTGCTGAATTGCTATGTTACAGGGACATAAACAAACCAACATTGTTTGTCGAGTAGTGGGGGAGGCAAACGCAGCACAAAGACACACAGATATATACATATACATATATATATATATATATATATATATATATATATATATATATATATGTGTGTGTGTGTGTGTGTACAATGAGCTTCTTTCAGTTTTTAGCTACCATATCCACTCAGCTCAAGGCTATTATAGTGAAAGACCATAGCCCAAGACGCTTTGGGACTGAACCAGGAACTGAATGGATAGGAAGCAAACTTCTTACCACACAGCCACGCTTGCAATTATTAATAACGAAAAATGTATATTCTGATGCTTGAGTTTTATTTTCCTGTCTGCATCACCAAACACACACACACACACATATATGAGAGAAATAAAAAGAAAGAGAGAGAGAGAGTGGAAGGAAACAGGGGTTGCAACATAAATATAACTAAACAACAAAAAAATTTTAATAATCCTCCCCAACACACCCAATCCCAGTCTACACCCAGTAGAAATTTGAGGAGGGTGAGTAAGGAAGTACAACTTTTGTTATTTATGACTAATTAGTTCTGGTCATTCATTAGTCAGTTGTCACCTTGAGGTGAGAGGCATATTAGAACCATCATCACTATCATAATCTTCACATACGTACACATACATACATATCTATATATATATGCGCGCGCACACACACACACACACACATTCATATATATATACATACACACACACACACACACACACACACACACAAGCATATATATCATCATCTTCATCATCATTTAACGTCCATTGTCCATGCTGGCATGGGTTGGATGGTTTGACCAGGGCTGGCAAGCTGAGGAGCTGCACCACACCCCAGTCTGATTTGGCATGGTTTCTATGGCTGGATGCCCTTTCTAATGCCAACCACTCCAAGAGTATAATGGGTACTTTATGTGCCACCAGCATGGGTGCTAGTTGTGTGACTCCAGTGTCTTCCACGACTATGATTTCACTTGGCTTGATGGGTCTTCTACTCGAGCACAACATGTTGCCGAAGGTGTCAGTTATATTACTTCCATGAGGCCCAAAGCCCAAAAGTGCTTTTTACATGCCACCAGCACAGGCGCTATTTGCACAACACCAGCACAGGTGCTAGTTACATGACATCAGCATCAGCCACATTGCCTCAGTGGGGCCCAACGCTTGATAGGTGACTTTTACATGCCACCGGCACATCTGCCAGTTACATGACACCAACAACAGCCATGTCTATGATTTCACTTGGTTTGATGGGTCTTCTCAAGCACGGCATACCGCCAAAGGTCTTGGTCACTAGTCATCGCCTCTGTGAGGCCCAATGTTTGAAGATCATGCTTCACCACCTTTTCCCATGTCTTCCTGGGTCATCCCCTTCCACAGGTTCCCTCCACAGTTAGAGATTGGCATTTCTTTACACAGCTGTCCTCATCCATACACACCACATGACCATACCAGCATAGTAGTCTCTTTTGCACACCACATCTGATGCATCTTATGCACAACATTTCTCTCAAAAGACTTACATTCTGTCGTACATGCACATTGACATTGCACATCCAGTAAAGCAAGCAAGCTTCATTTGTTTCAAGCCTACGTATGTCCTCAGTGGCCACAGCCCATGTTTCACTGTCGTGTAGTATAGCTGCTTGCACACATACACACACACACATTACACACATACATGTACATATATATATATATATATATACACACACATACGCATATGTACACGTACACACGCCAACATACATACATATA
>NC_069005.1:19900588-19910622 GCF_001194135.2 Octopus bimaculoides | reverse complement strand
ATATATATATATATATATATATATATATATATATATATATATATATATATATACACACACACACACACACACACACACACACACATATACATATACACACATACATACATAGGTACACACCATTATTACTATCATCACAATATTATTATTATTATTAGGGTGACTTTGCCTTCATCCATTGAGGATTGATAAAATAAGTACAAGTTGAGTACTGGGGTCAATGTAATCAACTAGACCCCTCCCCTAAAATTTCAGGCTTTGTGCCTATAATAGAAATTATTATTATTATTGGCAGGATTGTTACCACACCAGGCAAAATGCTTAGTGGCACTTTGCCAACTTCACATTCTGAGTTCAAAAGTCACTAGGGTTGACTTTGCCTTTGATCCTTTTTGGGTCGATAAAATAAGTACCACTCATGCACTGGGGTTAATATAATTGATATACGTCCTCCATCAAAATTTCTGGCCTTGTGCTAAAATTTGAAACCATTATTGTTGTTGTTGTTTTCGTTGTTGAATTTGGGTAAGGTTATTTTAGCAAACAGAAACACCTTCACTGTATAAATGACCCAACCAAAATACAACAAACATTCCAACACAAAAAATAAATACAAAAATGAGATATTATTATTATTATGGATGTGGCAGATTAACCCTGGCCTTTGTGTGGGTTTTTCCCCTAAGTTACTCAAGGTGGTGTCCCACCTCATTGAGAGGGAATGTTACTTTTTGAAATTTTATTTTCATATTGATTAGACACAGGTGTGACTGTATGGTTAAAAAGCTTGCTTCCAAACTATATGGTTTGGGGTTCAGTCCCACAGCATGGCATGTTGATTGACTCTCTAGAAGAAAGAAAACTAATTTCACCTTGGTGGAATTTGAACTCAGAACATAAAATAGCCAGAACAAATACCAACAAAGTACTTTGATGACTTTGCCATATATTACAAGGGAAATGTGGATTCTTAAGTGAGAAGACAGTAATTCTGAATAAGAACTGATGCAGCATAAAGGAAATGGTGGTGGTGGGGAGCCCTTTAGTTGTGGTGGTGGTGGTGGTGGTACAATAAAATTCACTCAATCCACACACTGTAAGACACACAACATCAACAACAAAGATGACCAGAGTGATTTCCTGTGTTGCTGTAAGAACCAAAATGATGCAGCTGGGTGAAGTGTGATGAAATCCACCCAAACCATGCCAGCACAGGAGAGAAAAAAAAACTGCCATAAAATACTGATGCTGCTGACAACAATGATGATGATGAGGATGATGCAATATACATTTGTGTGTGTGTGAGTGAGTGAGTGTGTGAGTGAGTGTGTGAGTGAGTGAGTGTGTGAGTGAGTGAGTGTGTGAGTGAGTGAGTGTGTGAGTGAGTGAGTGTGTGAGTGAGTGAGTGTGTGAGTGAGTGTGTGTGTGTGTGAGTGAGTGTCTGTTTACATTAAGTCATTATGCCTTCAACACAATTTGTTTACTAAAACAACAAGATCAACATTTACATGCCATGGAAAACAAGTGGGACCAGCTGGGAAATAAAATAAGGGGAAGGATTGGCTGCTGGGGATTGTAATTCTTCAGCATTCACATACACTATACACAGCTAAGCACATAACCGTATTGTGTATGCGTGCGTGTATATAAACAATATAAACACCTGATGTGTGTGTATGTGTGTGCTTATATAAATATATATATACTAGCAAACGTTCCCCATCCATTGGTTGGTTTGTATAGGTGAAGAGGGTTAACCTGGATAGTGTTAAGTTATAGAGATGTTTGGTGATTGTATGGGGTTGTTACTTTTGGTTAGGGTATTAAAGATTCCTGAGACATTAAAACTGTTTCTTCTAAATAAGGAAAATTAATTGATAGTGAATCTTAACACAGTGAACCTTTTCAAAATTGTCATGAGGCCAATAAAATGAAGGAAAGCTGTTCAGCCCACAATATATACAACTTCCAGTGGAACTGGACATCACAATTAACCTTAAACTTTTTGCACTCAAACACTTTCACATTAGGATAAGCATCTTCATCCGCGTAAAACGATGTTGTGCGTATGGTGGGACTGGGAAGGGATTATCCATTATGAATTGCTTGAATGGAACCAAACGGTCAATGCAGAACAATGTTCAACAGATGGAACAATTCAACAGAAAAGACCTAATCATCAGCATGGTGTTCTTCTGCTGCACGACAACACCCACCCTCGTATCGCCAATATGACCAAGGAAGCCATTCAAACGCATGGCTGAGAAGTGCTGCCACACCAACAATACTCTCCTGATTTGGCACCAATGGATTTCCACCTCTTTCGATCTCTTTCAAATGCTATACGCGGAGTTTCGTTCAATACTGATGCAGAATTGAGAGCTTGGTTGGATCAATTTTTCGAGTCAAAATCGGGTGATTTGTACCAACGAGGTATTGAAAATCTTGTTGCACTTTGGGAAGAAGTTGTAAACAACAAGGGTGAATACATTATTAATTAATTAGTTGTTATTTTTTATTAAATCTTTAAAAAAATTTTTAATTAAAAAAAACGGCAAGAAATTAGTTGTCAACCCAATACATATACACATATATACATATGCATATACATATATGTATATACATATATATATAAACCTATATATATAAACCTATATATATATATACACACACATATATATATGTATATACTTATATATATATATATATATATACACTTTCATATATATATATATATATATATAAATGTGTGTGTATATACATGTACACATACACACACTCATATTTTTATATAAACTCTATGAACACAAAGGAATCCCTGAAGTAAATCCAGTGGCATAATTCTCTGTATTGTTGTTGACATCAGGCAACTAAATACAGTAAACAGGCTTTAAACAGCATACAAGGTACCTACCCGAATATAAAACTATTAATATATATATATTTTCTGTTGTGTCTAGGAAGAGTCGGTCTCTTTTAGTACCTTATAATTCAACACACTCATCAGTAAAATTTCCACTTATTTATTTATTTAGTTTTCTAAAATTTTCTGAAAAGTTCATTTAGTCTTTCCGCAATACACCTAGATGTCTCCTCTTGTATGACATACATAGGGGAGACATACATAGTTGAGACATCTAGGAGCATTGCAGAAAGACTAAATGAACATTTGAGACAATATGATGACAAAAAACAGTCTTCCATACTCTACCAACATGCCAAGGACCAACATGGAGGTAGCCTGAGTCAACTTGACATCCGCGTTTTATCCAAGCACCCAAAGGACCCAACACTCAGACAAATACAGGAGTACGTCCTCATAAATGAAACATCCCCAGTACTAAATAGGAAATATACAAAGTAGATAAACATACCCCCATATCCACAGTTCATATTTATATATAGGTAGAATAGTTAGTGGGCTGTTATGTAGATGTGTGTATGTGTATGTATATGTATATGCACATGTATGTAGGCAAATGGATACAAAAGTAAACAGATTGACATACAGCCGGATAGGTACACAGGTAATATGAACAGACAAGCACATATAAACACACATATGCAAATGAAGACTGAAGCACATGACCATATAGACACTTCAATTCACACAAGGACACATATGGAGACACACATCCACACATACAGACACAGTACATAGTCACAAAAACCCATACACACACGCACACACAAGGAGACAGAGATACACACACGCATGCAAACACACACACATAAAAACACACAAACACATGAATATGCAGAATACATACAAACGTACACACATACATATACACACCCATACACACACTTGCATGCATACTTACATACATACATGTGTATGCGCACGCACACTAACCCACATATGTGCACAAACAAACCAAAAGAACACAGCTTGAATAACAGATAGAGTCAACAACTATTGAAAAGTTTGCAAGACGCAACGAAAAATCTTAGAAAAATAAGTAAGTAAATGAGTGGAAATTTTACCAGTGAGTGTGTTAATTTATAAGGCACTAAAAGTGAATGACTCTCCCCAGGCACAACAGAATATGCTTCAACACACAAACTCACACAAAGAATCTTGCAAACCAAATCTGGAAGTGAAATATATATATCTTATTATATAATTAATTTGGAGCAGTTAATGACTCCAAGAAGTTTGTTCCATTCCATATGCTTGACTTTAAATCAAATCCTCCACTACAGCCTGCTTGATCATTTGCTTATGGGTTCTGGGACAACTGGTTTTAATTATGGATCACATGTGAAGCTATCAAGGGAGAACAAGGAGGGGAGAGGTCAACCACACACACACACACACACACACACAATGTTGAGTACAAGAAATAAATATTTTACAATCTTTGATAAACACAAAATATGTTGATTAACTCATATTTCTAAATTGGGAAAATGTGTCTATAATGAAAGTGTCTATATGGAATATATGGAAAAGAGAGAGAGAGAGTCGTCGTGTGTGTGTGTGTGTGTGTGTGTGTGTGTGTGTGTGTGTGTGTGTGTGTGTGTGTGTGTGTGTGTGTGTGTGTGTGTGTGTGTGTGTGCGCACACGACAAAATCACTGAGTGCATGCATTTGTGTGTATTTGTGAGTTAGTGAGCATATTTCAGAGTGCATTTGTGTGTATATGCTCATGCATGTAACTGTGTTTTTTCCAGTTCTACCCATCATCAGTATAATTTATATATAAGTACATTAAACTCTATAGACTTACCCTAAACTCAGAGAGTGAAGCCATTAACTCATCCAGCTCTCGAGTGGCGGTAGAAGCTGTTTGTGGGGACATCATTGGTGTTTCCTGGTAGAGGGGCTGCTGTATATATGTGGCATTTTGGCCATAGACCTGGCCCCCGATCTGTGGGTGCTGACCCACAGTTGTAGCGGCTGAGTTGACCCCTGCCATCTGTCGGCTGTAGGAGAGAAGAGACCAAGAAATGAGGATACTATGCAGTGAAAATAACAATATGCATCTCAAGTGTAACCAATTATGGGTCACCTTGAAAACCACAATGGAATATTCAGCCACCATGCTGAATATATATCTATATCTATCATTCTATGTGTGTGTGTGTGTGTGTGTGTGTGTGTGTAATGTTATAAGAAAGACCACAACTCTCTTTAGCTGATCGAGTGCTATTCTACTTGTGAAGCTTTACCACAATATATATATATATATATATATATATATACATATATATTATTCGTTTATATTTATATAATGGGCATTACTACAGAAAAATAATAATGCCACACACTATATATATATATATATACATATATATGTATGTATGTATATATGTATATATGTATGTATTATTTTTGGAAACAGTTTGATTTGGCCCCATGCAACTTAAAGATTCATAAGCTCATTACAGGAACCTAGCTAATTGGGCTCTTCTATCTATTTTCATAAATGAATAGTATAGTTTTCATGAAACATTGTCTCATATTTTTAAGCCAAAAGGATGCAAGTTTTAGAAATAATACAGGTTGATACTTTTAGCTGGTGTTTCAATATTTCAGGATTAAAGCCTCTTCAGGAAATCTTTGGAGACAAGTTATTTGCTGACTCCTCTGTCCTGTAGTGTGCATATGAAAGTCAGAGACGTCAACAAATAACGACTTTTCTCCTGAGTTCCTAACCATGAAACATTGAAATTCAAGACAAATCTATCGACCTGTATCATTTTTATTACACTGTTTTGGCTTTAAAAAAGAAATATAATCAAAAACATATATGTATACATACATATATATATTGCACATACATTTGAACTTTGTGTGTATGTGTGTGTGTATACATACACACAAGCACACACTCAAGTATATGAATGTATTTATTCTTTTAACAGTAGAGAGTTGTTAATGCAATAGCATGGGCTTAATGTGAATACATTTGCAATTATTTAATAGTATGAATGATAGTGGCAACTAAACCATCTTGCTTGATGAGAGTGCCAATTGTTCAAAGAATGGATTCATCTACCCTAATGCAGTGTTCATCTCTAATTTATTAGTAATGTTTGAGCATGTTTGAGTAGTGTGTGTGTGTGTGTGTGTGTGTGTGTGTGTGTGTGTGTGTGTGTGTGTGTGTGTGTGTGTGTGTGTGTGTGTGTGTGTGTGTGTTATTTTGTTTAAGAGAGTGCCAACGCTGTCTGTTTTTTATGTTTTATTTATATTCCTGCAGGACCAATGTGGGGTATAGAATATGGGATATACAATATATAATATAATATACAATATATAATATAAAATAAAATAAAATAAAGTAAAATAAAAATGGGTGGCACCATGAAATAAAGTATTGGATGTAGATGAAATATTGAATATTATATTATATATTGTATATTCCATATTCTATACCCCACATTGGTTTTGCAGGATTATAAATAAAACATAAAAAACAGACAGTGTTGGAACTCTTTTAAACAAAATAATATATTCCTCTATACACAATCATACAAAAAAAAACCCTTTTTTGTATTTATTTTTACTCGCATATATATATATATATATATATATATATATATATATATAGAAAGAGAGAGATAAAGATATAGATATATCTGTCTATACGTATATATGTGTATATGTGTGCATGTGTGTAGATAGATATAGATATACATATATTTATATATAAACTTGTAATATATGTCTCAACAACAGTGTGTTTGTTTGTGTCAAGACCACCAGACTCCATGCAATTTATAGCGTTAGAAAAAATGTCCAAACTAAAAACATGTTAGGAAAACGACAGCAGCAAAAAATTCAATAAATAAAAAATATATAATAATAGTAATAATTGCAAACATTAACAACACTGGCTTAGAACCACAATAATTTTCCCAAAAAGGGCATGTTGTAGATTTAATCAAATACCTCCAATATTTAACTGGTATATACTTTTTTTTTAATCAATATCAACTTCAGCTGGCTGAAAGGGGTGTGTGTGTGTATATACACAACTGTAGAAACTTCAGCATGCTGGAAGGGATACATGTGTGTGTGTTATTTCTTTACTACCCACAAGGGGCTACACACAGAGGGGACAAACAAGGACAGACAAACGGATTAAGTCGATTATATCGACCCCAATGCGTAACTGGTACTTATTTAATCGACCCCGAAAGGATGAAAGGCAAAGTCGACCTCGGCGGAATTTGAACTCGGAACGTAGCGGCAGACGAAATACGGCTAAGCGTTTCGCCTGGCGTGCTAACGTTTCTGCCAGCTCACCTGTGTGTATACATGTTGCAAATAAACCTTGTGGAGGTTTGAACTAAGGGATGTAACTAAATACCAAAAAGAAACCCAGTCCAGTGCTTTCACCACACTGCTTGCAGGAGCAGCAGCAAGTATGAAAACATCAAAGCAACCAAATTTAAAAACAAACCAAAAACATAGAAAAGAGCAATAAACACAAACAACAAAATATCAAAAATACCTTTATGTTTGTGTGAAATAGAAAATAAAAGAAAACATTAAGTAATTATTATTATTATTATTATTAAATACTATGGACATTAAATTGGAGGGGGCATCATCATCATAAGTGCCTCCTGCCCACCCCCTGTTAATGTTCACAGCATTTTTCTGTGTCTCATGGACCTCTCACTGTTAATAAAGATCATCATCATCATCATCATCATCATCATTATTATCATCACTATTACCCATGTTTACATGGTTGATAATGGGAGGGGAAAAAAGTTCACTAACCACCGGCATCAAACAGTCATCAACACTCACGCCTCCCTATAAGTGTGTGTGTGTGTGTGTGTGTGTGTGTGTGTGTGTGTGTGTGTGTATGTGTGTGTATTTTATTTAAATCAGTTTGATATGGGTCCATGCAACTTAAAGTTTCACAGGTTTCTAACAGAAGCCTGTATCTTTTAGGCTTTGGATTGCCGAAAATAATACATGTAACTCCTACTAAATATGTTGAGTGCCCTTTTCTTTTGTTTGTCCACTCATTAATGTGTGTGTGTGTGTGTATGATGGGCTTCTTACGGTTGTTGTCTACTAAATTCACTCACAGGGCATTGGTCGAACTGGAGTTATAGTAGAAGACACTTGCTGCTATGCAGTAGGACTGAACCTAAGACCACATGATTGGTAAGCAAGCTTCTTACCACACAGCCACACCTGTGCCTCCTATGTATTTTTTTTTTCTTGAGCCCTAGGGTCCATAAAGCCAGATACTTTGTTTCTATGGTGTGTAAGTGATGGAGATTACAACACACCCTTTAATGGGACTCCAGTTCATTACAGGGTTCCAGGCCAGCAATTTTTGAGGGTAAAAAGCAAGTTAATTACATTGACCCCCACTACTTGGCTGACGCTTTATCTTATCAACCTTGAAATATGGAAGGCTAAGTTGATTTTGGCAGGATTTGAACTCAGAATGTAAAGAACTGGAAGAAATACCATTAATCATTTTGTCATATTATTAGTACTTCAATATCATCAGTTCCACATGAGCCAGCAAGGGAGTCCTCTACTAGGTCATTCAATCTGCTTAAAATAGCAGCTAAAGTTCTCACAAAATAATACACATTTCTTGAAAAGGTAAATGCTTATCTAATGTTTATCTAATGTTCACTGAGCAGGAAAAAAGACAAGATGGTCATGGCTAGAATGCCTTTGACCATAAATCTGCATAGTCAGAATTGGTTTGGGTTTAAACAACAGAGGACATAGTCTGCAAATAAGTTAGACGGGGATGGTCATCACTTGAATGCCTTTGATTTTAGGTCTGCTCTGTTAGGACTGATCAGAGCTAAACAACAATGACAGCCTTGGAGGAATTAAACATGAAGCTGACCATTGCACGATTGCAACTCCAGACTAAAAATATAAGAAAAATTGTAAAATCCTGTCCTTTTATTCTTTGCCCTCCCAACAAACAGACCATATTCTCTTTCTTTTACACACACACACATATACACACATGTGTACATGTGTGTATATGTGTGTGTGTATTTACAAAGCTCACTAGCTGACTATTTATTAATTTTAACAAGGAAAGAGTTGACAGTGACATTGCAGTCTCAGCTGCCTTCACAACCCAGAAGAACAAAAGTGATGTCCCTTTACTTCTCCTGCGGGAGAAATAAAGGGGCTTCACTAATACACCACAAAACAACAACAACAATAATCCTGCCTACTATAGGCACAAGGCCGGAAATTTTAGGGAGGGAGCAAGCTGATTACATCGACCCCAGTATTTCACTGATACTTAATTTAACGACCCTGGAAGGATGAAAGGCAAAGTCGACCTCGGTGGAATTTGAACTCAGAACATATAGACAGATCAAATACTACTAAGTATTTCACCTGGCATGCTAATGATTTTGCCAGCTCACTGCCATATCAGAAATAATAATAATAATATAATAATAATAGTAATAATGATAATAGGAATAAGAGTAACAATAATAATAGTAACAAGAATAACAAAAATAGTAATTATGATAATCATAAACATAATAATAAAAATTAATAACGATAATGAAAAATCAGAAACTTCAACATGAGTGTGAATGTGTGTGAGTATGCACACAGACAGACACACACACACACACACACACACACACACACATAAAAGCACACACACGCATACATGCACATACCAACAGAAATGAAGTTAGGTTTCATAAATAATTCAACAGAAGAAAAAAACAATATCTAATAATTACAACAAAAAAGCAACCAAAGCAACTAAATATTAAAACAAAAAATTCAAAACAAAACAAAAAATAAATGTTAAAAACAAAACTAAAAGGAGGAGGAGGTGAGGGTTAAGTGGGAGTGGGAGGAAAGAAACAAACTATGGACGGGCACCAGTTGTCCCATAAGGAAGGCAACAATTAAGACCTGAAATTCATGTTAAATGTAGCCTTAGATATGGGACATACTGTGTACATACGTTTGTGTATACATGTGTGTGTATATATGTGGATATACACATATACACACATATTCTACATATATATATATATATATATATATATATA
>NC_069005.1:19890400-19900285 GCF_001194135.2 Octopus bimaculoides | reverse complement strand
CTATCAGCCATTTTGAAAATATACAAAATGGCTGATAGTTAGCAAGGTGAGACACACATAAGAAAGAAGGAAACAAAGGACCACTGATGAGGTCACAGAAGTGTGACGAAAGAACTCTGGCCGAAATAAGATTAAGATTAATGTAATATAAAGCTGAAGCAAATTAACACCAAATATACAGTGCGTGTGTTTTTATTGGCTAAACTGGCAATATGACCATCCCCAAGTACAACAACATCTGTTTCAACACACGATTTCACATCAAAAATCTTGCAAAACAAATATATATATATATATATATATATATATATATGATATATGTTGATTTGTTAAGAATGCAGTTTCAGGTTAAGCACTTCACTCGGTCATGCACTGGGATGGAATCTAACCTCTGGAAATTGTCCGAAGCAGATACAGAGGAGTGTTGCTGCATGGAAGAGGTGACGACCTCTTGCTGTTGCTGCTGTTGGTGTTGTTGTTGTTGTTCGGAGACACTAGATTCATAGTGTTGTGAGCTCTGGAAGGGAGATAACACCTGGTAACCAGGGCTGGAGTCCTGCTGCTGCTGCTGTTGCTGATATTGCTGTTGCTGTTGTTGGTAATAACTATCCGCTTGACCAGCACCGATCTGTAGCGGAATCGGCTGTGCCGAAGGAGCTAGGGGCGGTGGTGGTGGCGGTGGGCAGGGAAAACCCTGGGACACGTCACTGTGCTCAATCTTCTTGTAAATGTGACTCTGCTCAGACTTAGTTTCGTAGCTCTGCTGGACAGGGAAAGGCGGAGCGTTCATGTCCGCTATGGGCAAGCCCTGGCCCTGACTCTCGCTCTGCATTTTGTTACTCATCATCATCATCATCAAAGGGGGCTGTTGAAGCTGTGGCAGTTGTTGGTGTTGTTGTTGTTGTTGTTGTTGTTGTTGCAGTGTCGATGAAGACATGGCATATTTCTCTGATCGCTCCATTGTTGACTGTTCGCTCTTCTGCATCACTTCAGATTTCGAGTCGGTGCTCTCCAGCTTTGAATAACTCTGGGAAGTCTTTGATTCCATTTGCTCGGAAATCACTGGAGCTGGTCCAAGAGGATGGACAGGTGCAAAGGCAGACGGGACATCAACGAGGCCCGTGAATGCAGTGGTACCGCAAGTTTCATCTGCTGATGTGCTATGGGTTGACATCGAAGATGATTTGACCGTCTCCGATGATTGGAAACTACTGTAGTTGCCATCCGAAGTGGAGGACTGCGAACTTTGTTTCATCACTGCAGATTCCATGTGGGGAAACCCGGGGAAAGGTTGAGAAAGAGGAAGTGAAGATGGCGGTAGTGGTGGAGGAGGCCTGACAAAAAAAGGAAGGTCAACAAAGGAAAATGGATTAAATTAAAAGGAAAATAAAATTAAAAGGCAAGTAATAATAATAATAATAATAATAATAATAATAATAATAATAATGGAAATAAGGATAATGCAAATAAGGCAAATAAAAATAATGCAAATGATAAGAATGAAAATAATAATGCTTTCTATTGTAGGCATAAGGCCTGAAAGTTTGGTGGAGAAGGGTTGGTTGATTACATTAACCCCAGTGTACAACAGGTATTTATTTTATCAACCCTGAAAAGATGAAAGGCAAAGCTGACCTTGGAGGAATTTGAACCCAGAACATAAGCCTGGAGGAAATGCTGCAAAATAATAACTTGAAAATAATAACTACTTCTATTGTAGGCACAAGACCTGACAAATTTGTGGGGAGGGGCTACTTGATTATGTATTTGACTGCTACTTGTTTTATTGACCCTCAAAGAGGTGAAAGGCAAAGTTAACTTTGGCGAAATTTGAACTCACAACTTTATTATCAAAGCAATGAGCCACACAATTTTTAGTGTGTCGAACAAAATGCCTAGTGGTGTTTCTTCCAACTATTTCTGAAGAAATGCCATGAGGCATTTTGTCTGACATACCAAAAATTCTGCAGCTCACTGCAATAATAATAATAATAATGACAATAATAGTAATAATAATAATTTCCTATCGACAAATGGATAAAGTAGATTGAAATGGAATGTCCTGGAGAACTTCTACAGAAAGTTTGCCTCTTAGGAATAGGAAAGATCATCAGGAGGGTTTTGAGCACTTACTGAAACTGTGTGGAGATCTGAGGGTATATGTAGTGACCTGCCACCCACATAAATTCTACAAGGAGTAAGACTGAAAATGAACCACATCAAATAATAATAGTCCTTTCAACTATAGGCACAAGGCCTGAAATATTAGGGAAGTGGGGCTAGTCAATTACATCGACCCAAGTACTTGACTGGTACTTATTTCATCAACCCGAAAATGATGAAAGGCAAAGTCAAACTTAGTGGAATTTGAGCTCAGAATGTAAAGATGGATGAAATGCTGCTAAGCATTTTGTCTGGCATGCTAAGAATTCTGCTAGCTCACCACCTTAAAAGTAATCCTTTCTAACTTTGGCACAAGTAATTAAAATTTGTTTTACGAGAGCAGGGAGATTAGTCAATTACACTGACCCTATTTCCTGATTAGTGTTTTATTTTACTGACCCTGGAGGGATGAAAGGCAAAACTTGAACTCAGAATAAAAACAGCTGGAACAAATAGGTAAGGCATTTTGTTTGATGTCTGAATGATTCTGCTAATTCATCATTCTAGTAATAATAATAATAATAATAATAATGATAAAAATAATAATGATAATGATTCTTTCTAATTTTGGCACAAGGCCAGCACTTTTGAAGAAGGGGGTAAGTTCATTATATTGTCACCAGTGCTAAATTGGTACACATTATATTGACCCTGAACAGATGAAAGGTAAAATCAATCTTGGCGGAATTTGAACTCAGGATGTAAAGAACTGGAATAAATACAGCAAAGCAATTTTGCAATGCTTTAACAACTCTACAAATCCACAATAACAACAACAATAATAATGAAACAACAATAATACCAGATATAATAAGAATAAAAATATGGAAAAATAAAAATATAATAAGTAATAAAACAAGCAATGAATCAATTGGTAACACAAACACGCTTATAAATAAATAAATATATAGATAACATACTTAATGTTAGAATAATTAAACAAGAAACATTAATTACTGAAAAGAAAATGAGGAGTCACATCAACCAAAATGTTTATAAAACTGAAATATTAAATATGTGTCACCCCCCCACCCATAATGAACCCTCCAACATGTACCATCTTGCTGCATTCGTTAAGTGTTTGCCAATCAATGATACATGTAGGAATGGATAATTTGACAATTTTAATAATTACATATTTTGATGAGTCTTATTGCTGTTGCTAATGTCCAATGATTGCAACCAATTTGGTTTGTTTGCGTGTGTGTATTTACACACACATACAAGTAAATGTATATATACACACACACGTGTATATATATATATAAGAAATTATGTGTAGTTATACCTATTTTACATATATACACCCACATATACATGCAAATGCATGAACATATATGTGTGTGCATATATAGATATATTCACACAACGCAGAACTAGTTGTTGCAGGGGAGATAACTCTAGTAAGCATTCAAAAATTCAGAATGATGCTGTGTGGTCTGACTTAAAGGCACAATTTTCTTTACCAACCAGAGTCCTCCTCGTTCTATTTATATTTCTGAGTCCCTTCTCTTCTTTGCTACATTAAACTATTTTCTACTACTTGCATCAAATTAATGAAGGAGTCTTTAACGTTGTTACTCTACTTACAGCTGCCAAATCTCTCCCAAGTCCCAGCCTACCTACCTTAACAAAAAAAGACATCACATTGGATTGTGTAGCCCTTGATATACTATACCAGCTGAAATACCTTGATCACACACAAAATATACACACCACACACACACACAAACGTTTTGAATAAATATGTGTGTGTGTGTGTGTGTGCGTGTGTGTGCGTGCGCGCGCGCGTGTGTGTGTGCGTGTGTGTGTGTGTACACATACATCTATCTTTTACTTGTTTCAGTCATTAGCCTGCGGCCATACTGGGGCATCACCTTAAAAAAGTTTTAATCAGATGGATCGTCTCCAGCACTTACCTTTTGTTAAGGCTGGTACTTATTCTATCAGTCTCTTTTTGCCCAACTGCTAGATAACAGGGGTTGTAAACACATCCACATCAGTTGGGGGATAAACAGTGACACAAGGTCACACGTACATATATAATTATACCTTTTGCTTATTGTGCAGCTATAAGGCATTTTCTATTGTATATATATACCATTCCTTGTCTGTTATATCATCATTATTTCTTATTGTATACACAATGTTATTTGTCAGCCTTTTCCTGTAGCTCTATGCTCTGGTGCTCCTGTTTATAACAGTGGTCTTTGTTTTAAATATTGCAAAACCACGAAGATGTTTCAGAAACCAACTGATGAGAAAATCACCTTCAAATGTTCCTTGCATTGTGTTTTTCTCTCCCTTTTCTGTCTGTTATGTTTTCGCCCAGTTTTTGTCTATTTTTCCTTTCTCTGTCTAACTTTTGAAATATTTATTGCAGTGCAATGCACCCCCATTTGTTTGCTTATGCACACACACACACACACACACACACACTCATATACGCAAGGTTTCTTTCAGTTTTTGTCTACCAAATCCACTCATAAGGATTTGGTCAGTCTGAGACTATAGTGGAAGACACTTGTCCAAGGTGCCATGCACATACACACATATATATACACTCACGTATATATATGCATATGTGTGTATATGTATTATGTAGTGTGCTTGTCTGTGTATGTGCACAGTTGTTGATATTCTATGCTTGTCAGTGCCTCAGTGAAATGGCAATGATGTTGACGGTTGACTGTGCTGAATTTTTCTAAAACCTCTGAAATAAAAACAAAATCCCTTACTCGAGGAGGGAAGTAAGGATTACCAAGGGGAAGAACATCTGATTGTAAAATCCTGATTGAAATAAGTCCCTTTCTAATTCATGCTACCATGAAAAGAAATGAACATTAAATGAACCAATGAATGAACAAAAGTATGTGTTTGTGTGTGAGAAAGAGAGAAATAAAAAGACAAGGACAATAAGAGAGAGAGAGAAAGACAGAGAGAGAGAGAGAGAGAGAGGGAAAGACAGAGACAGAAAGAGAAAGACAGAGAAAGACAAAGAGAGTGGAGAGAGAAGGAAGTGAATAATATACATATGTACAGTACAAATAAATGTGTACAACGTAATTTGCAAATCAAATACAAATAAATTCAAAAAAAAAGGGAAAAAATTGATATTTTTTAATAGACCTCCCCACCATCACTGCCTTCCCTGCCCCACCTCCCACAAGTACAAAATCAACTTTCCTTTTCAATTAGGACATGCACTACTCAAAACAACCAGTATAGCAACATGTAACAGAAGCATCAATGTATTATTTCTAATGTTCATCAATATTATTATTATTATTATTATTATTATTATTATTATTGCTTTATATACAGCCAAATACAACAAAATAAAGTTAATGGCATTTAGCATGTATACATTTGCTTTCATACATATACACACACTCACACATAGCTATCGTTCATCCATGAGCATGTATACGCCTGTGAACATACATATACTCTCTCTCTCTTTCATATACACACGCACACATATATATTTAACCCATGTGAGCATGGAGATTGCATGTTAGATGATGATGATGATGATGATGAGGGCTTACCAGCCCGTCAAACAGTCAACTCAGGCCAACATGGAAAACGGACATTAACATTGATGATGACATATGTGTATGTGAGTGTGCACGTGCGCATGCATACACACATATACACACAAATACAATGATATATGCAAAGACAAATTATGATCATTTTCTCTGTGTGTCACTCTTTGCATATGCATGTATGTATTTCTATGTGTCCAAATAACAAGATTATTAAAGCTCATATCAAGGTTTCACACAAACATCACATCCAAATTTCTGACTGTAGATCATTGGAGAAGAGAGGAATGAGGTGAAGACCCTACACTCTCCTCTTTGATATTGTTTACATGTAACTAATGGATTCCTGTAAACAAACAACAGAGTGGTCAGTTATCTAAACACACACACACACATATATATATACATACATATATATATATATATATATATATATATATATATATATATATATATATATATATATATACATACTGTACATTTCCCCCACTCTGCCAAGCATTTTTTCATGACTTTAATAGACTTGCATGTTAATCCTGTTCACATGAAGGTGTGTGCGCATATGATATATTACATACTACATGTGTAATATATACTATATATATATAAATATGGTATAAAATATATAATACATATTTACATACATATACACATATTACGTAATATATATATATATATATGTATTTACATATATATGTATTACATAATATAAGTATATGCATATATACTCATATTATACATATGCATGCACATGCACGCACACATAACAATTAATGGTAAGTAGGGAGACTTTAAATAGAAGATGAAGACAAACAGAAAACTGAAATAAAAGATGCCAAATTCACATCAAAGAATCATGCAGTTCATAGAGTTTCTTTCTAACCTTTCCAGAAACTTCAGCAGACGTTAGCCCTTTTGAATTTGTCTTTAAGAATTTTGTCTTTTTGTTTGTTAGTTTTGTTTTCTTCCAAGTTCCTGGGCAAGTTTGAGATGACATTGAAGAATAATTGGTTTCAAATACATTAAGAAAAACACCATTTTGCACCCTTTCTCTTCTTTTTCTTTTTTATTAAGTTTATTGTCTTGAAAAAGGGAAGCCGAATAAACTGCGAGAGGGATAAAGAGAGAGTTGGCCAGAAAACAATCTCACAAAGTATCAATATCGTTTAAAGATTTGTGAGTACAACGGTTGAAGAAGGATGTAGGCAACTGTGAGATTAGTTCATTGATTTCTCTGGTTTTCGGGTTTTCATGTCTACCATTCTCTTAAATGTTTCATTTAGCCAGATTTTTTGTTGTGTTGTTGGTTGCTCATCTGTCTTCTTATATCTTTAGGACTTTTCCCCCCCGAAGATTTTTTCTTTATTAAGCTTATCATTATTTCTGTACATATATATATATATATATATATATATATATATATATATATATTTCTCTCAGTTGAATCAGAACCATACATTTTATAATCTCACCTTCATTGTTGTTACATAAAGGCATACCCGGGGAAACCAAGATGAGACAAGACATTATACATATACATATGTATATATATATATATATATAAATGCACACGCTAAAGTAAATCAAGGTTTTACAAGAAAGCACCGCTTGTGTTCTATTGCTACTTTATCTTTAAATGGTTACATTTGGAAATTTTCAAATCAAATCCCATTTTGGAAAAGAAACCGAAATGAAAAGATAAAAACAAATAAGATGTTTATTTTTTATCAAGCTTCGCTTCTTTGCTTCTTTTTTTCCTTCTAAAAATCCCAGACCCACTGAGAGGACAGTTGAACAAAACCTCAAAATATTGGACCACCAACGGCTGTCTTGAAGCAATGATACCTTCTTTTATGCTAAGAGTAACAAATCCCATACAATGTTTTTAGTAACTTATGAAACAAATGCTAAAATATAAGGAAAACATCATTATAATAATAATACTACTTCTAATAATAATAACTATTATTATAACATGGTTATTATCAGATATGAAAAATATCTGAGATGAGTTGTAGTTACTAATATTATAATTTTAAAGGAATTATTTCAATTGTTTTGATTTCTGACTGAAGTTTTAATGTTCCGTGCATTAGATGTATACACCTTGCTGAGTTGGATTCGAACTTGCAATGTTCGAATCTAAACTAAGTATAATAACATTGTTATACCACTGAACCACTGACACACACAATTAGTGATGCAATTCTTAGATCTTGTTTTCCATAGAAGAGAAACATCAAGTTTACAGAAGTAAGAAAATGGCAAGGTGTGAAATTTAACATTTTCAGTGATAAATGATAGTGTGTTTTTGTGTATACACACACACACATTCACCATACATATACACATACATGTATGTATATATCAGACAAAGTTCATTAAATCTTACGCTTCTCTCTTTACTTTTTTAAAATTTCCATTTCCCTTCTAATAAACCTCTTTTTCTCTTCTAAGATTTCAAGAAATTCTTCAGCTTTCTTGGAGTTTGCCTGATTTCCAACAATAAAATAGTGGAATTCTTGTGCCAGGATCCAGCAAATGTTCAAACGTTCTGTCAGGTGCTTCCAATATTTTATGATTCGTTGGCTTTCACCTCATTCCTTAAACTATTCTGGAACCAATTTGGTAACTACTTACAGAGAACTGTTTCAGACCAGAATTGGTATTTATATTTTGCTTTTTTTTTTGTTTATAAATTTAATACCTACACACCAACACAAGTATACATGTACACACACATACACACACAGACATATATTTAGGCTTGGTGCCATGGCTCTGAAAGTTGGTTACCTAAAAAGACATTTTGAGAGAGAGAGGCTTTCTCTATTTCTACAGTTATTTTCTGGCTAAACAAAGTTATGTGAAAAACAACCTCCATCTGGGTATTGTTATAATTACAGGTGTATATATGTATATATGTATATATACATGTATGTAAGCTTATACACATACACACAATGAACTACATTATTTGAACTTAACGAAATACCCTGTACTTCACTAAAACTAAAAACCATGATATACACCATATATATATATATATATATATATATATATATATATATATATATATATATAAATATATGCACACACACTGTTTGCAAAACATGAAATTATGATTGTTGAAATGATAAATAAATGGATGCGATTTTTCGGAGCTGCCCAGCCTCCCTTTGCTAAGTCTCCACCACCACCACCATCACACTCAAGATTGTTGTTGTTTTGAGGTTGGCAAAGAAAAGAAATAACACAGTCGGGTGTTTTTGATTTTCCTGTTTTGCTTATTTTATTTTACTTGTATTCCTTTTTTTTTTCCTTTCTTTCCCTCTCTCTAATTCCTGCCAACCTATCTAACAACCATTTCCATAGACATATGGGGTATAAATAGAAATCAACAACAACTTCTAACGTTTTAGCATCAATTCAGACACAACAACTCTTCTCTGCTGCCCCCACCGACCACCAAGACACCCGACCCCCTCACACATACACAGTAGAATAAGAATTCTATAGGGTGCTGTGTTTTACAAGAGTAAGCCCCCTTCAATGTGGGGAGAAGTTCCAGATCAAATCATAAATCCTCAGAACTTCTTGCACACACTGTTTCATTACTAAAATCTAAAATAGATTCAATTAGAATAAGGAGAGAGACAAAGTAATATCCTCCATTACCCCTCTTTCTTTCTTTCTTTCTGTCAAGCCTAATAAACAACTTTCTCCTTTGCTCTCTTTCTATCTCACAACTCCATCCCACTAATAAATTGGGTTTAAAAAAACCCCCAAAAAAACCCAAGAAACCCCAGAACCAAGGAAGGTAGGTAAGACTGCAGCAGAAATATACAGCAAGTTGTTTGTCAGTTGGTTCGTAAGTATGAGTGGGGGATGTGATGGTGGTGGTGGTGGTGAATCAGTGGACAATAATGATAATGATAATGTTGACAATGATCATGATAATGACTCATGATGAGAATAATAAAGATTAACCATTTCTAAAATTTGACGTTTTTTTAATTTAAATTGTATTTCACTACTACTACCACTACTACTACTACTACTACTACTACTACTACTACTACTACTAGTGCTGCTGCTGATAATAATATTACTGTTATGGGCAAACCTTCCTAATGAACCCCCTCTTCTACCTTGGACATAACTTTAAAAT
>NC_069005.1:19888527-19890345 GCF_001194135.2 Octopus bimaculoides | reverse complement strand
TATATATATATATATATAATATATATATATATAAAAGATAAGATTATGCAGTAAAGGCTTGCTTCTTTAATATTCATTGGTGTTGTGTCTGTGTGTCCTTCTCCTTCTGTTCTTATGGTAAACACCATTGAATGGTCCACAAAATCTGGTGAACATGTTGGACAGAACATAATATTGAGCAGTGCTGTACAACCCATCTCACAAGATTTAGTGAACACATCACAAAAGTACTCAGGATCAGTCTCAAAATAGCTGTACAGGATTCAGCATATATATATGGACATTGTTAAGGTGTTCAATGAAGCCACTGGCCATACATTGCCCAGTGAGTTCAGGGAACTGGTTGACCAGACCAAACATTCTTGCAAATCAGCCAGACATATTGTAATATTCAGTAATGAACAGCCAGCTCAACTAAATTGTTTAGTGAACCAGCTGACCTCTCAATAATGTTCAGTGAACTAGGTGACCTCTCTATAATGTTCAGTCAACTAGGTGACCTCCTCGTAATATTCAACGAACTAGCCAGACACAACATAATGTCCAGTTAACTGGGTGACCTCGCCATAACATTTAGCAGACTAACTGACTCAACCACACCATAATGAACTAGCTGACCATTCTGGTCGACCTACGATTCAAATGTGTCTCAAACATGCCAACATTTGATGATACTCAAGAGTTTCAGCCAGTCTTTAATTCCCAGTTGACTGAATTAAATTATTTATCCTCAATCTCCAGTATTGAGTTCTTTTTCTTTCCTTTCATTACCGTTAACATACATAAACAGACAGAAAGATAGATAGATAAGATGAATCAATCAAAATATAGATAGCTACCTAGCAAGATAGCTAGCTAGATAGATAGATAGATAGATAGATAGATAGATAGATAGATAGATATAGAGAGAGAGAAAGTACGAGTAGGTGATAGATAGATAGATAGATAGATAGATAGATAGATAGATATAGTATGACCTGAGGCTAAGACAGGGGTGTAAAAGAAGATACCTACAGTTTATAACAGATCTAAAAGTCGAGCCAGAAATCTTGAGAGGGAGGGGTTTAATTTCTTTGGGGCTTAAATCTTTTTATTTCATATACTTTTTTTTCTTTTACTATTGTTGTTATTATTGATCCTAATTCAGAAATGGGTTTTCTTTTCAGCCAACAATTTCCTGAACACAAACTGGTTTATTATTATTATTATTATTATTATTATTATTATTATTATTATCATTATTATTATTATTATTATTATTATTATTTTTCGCTGTAATTTTTAGGGCCTGTGCTCGCTATCAACTTGTCAACTAAGTAAGAAGGAATTTGCTCAAGACAGCCAGCATATACACATACACATGCAAACAGTAATCATCTTTATACAATCACCCATCCACCCCACACAGCTAGCAATCTATCCACCCTTACATGCAGTAACCGTTCATCAGTGAAGGGATAACTCAGTCATCATCCCTCTTATCTTTTGCTTCCAACAGACTTGATTCTACAGATACTTATTGACACATATACACACATACACATGTGTGTGTGTGTGTATACATATATATATATACATATATATATATATATATATATATATGTACACACACACATACACATGTATTCGTGTATGTATATTTCATATCAAAGGTGCCAAGGTATTTTCCTTTTCTTTTTTGTTTTCATGTGTGTGTTTGTGTGTAAAGATTAAATTTACACATGCTTCAATTCAAACAGCCCCTTTATTTAGCTTTAAACCGAAATACTTGGAATAAATTCACAGCACAACAGACCTATACAAGGGTGTGTCATAGCA
>NC_069005.1:19876854-19888298 GCF_001194135.2 Octopus bimaculoides | reverse complement strand
GCTGTTGTTGCTTTTGCTTTTAAACAGGAGTTGGAAATGTGAATTTTAAAATTAAACATTATCTATCAAAAATCAACTATGAAGATTGCCCAAATATTTCTGCCACAAAAGCAACATTTTCATCAAGAAACCAAAAAAAAAGAAACCTTCACATATGATTCATGTTTAAAAATGGTAAGTATATGTAAAAGCTACAATGAATCAAGAATTTCTCTTTTTTCACCTCACTTCCATTTTGTTTTGTTTTTTTCTTATCAGTTTAGAACTCAGCTCCATGGAAAACCAGTGCTTTTAATTCATTAAAAGAATTATTATTTTTATTATAATTTAGTACAATATTTTCTTTGTTTGTTTGTTTTGTTTATTCTTTGTTTTGTGCTTCAAAATTTCATTCTTCAGATTTATTTTCGTTCGTCCTGCTTCATCAATTATTTCCAAAACTTCAATTTGCTACCAAATTTCTTTAACTTTGAACTCAACTTTTTAGATTTTTTCTCACGTTTTACTGACGCCGTGTCACATTCTGAACTTGAGTAGAGAGAAACGTCCTCATAAATAGATTCGGTCTCGGTATCATTCACTGATAGATTTGAGTCTTCATTAGACTTAAGGAATGACACCGTGGACATAAATGACTGATTGTCATCAAGGTTCTTTGTGACAGGTGTAAAATTTGATGTGCACATACCAGCATCCTGTAACCGTTGAACTGTTAAGTTAGTTTCAGAATCATTTCGGCTGCCTCCATGAAAAGAAGACCTGTCTGCAGTGGTGGCCAAATCTGAAGTTCCTTTTGAACCATATCTGAAATGGTAATCAAGGCTGTAACAGCTACGAGCCATTTCTCTAGATTTGTTGATCCTTCCATAAACAATAGGTTCTCGACTTTGTCTGCCCACAGACTGCAATGTGTTGGATCTTTCAGTCTCTCCATTAGTTTGACGGATAGGTGTGGACATTGACGGATCAAATTCTTCAGTTCCATCAACACAGACAGCAGAGTCCGAGAGCCTTTTGGTTTTACGATAACCTGAACCTGGTGTCCTCGAAGCCTGGAGTGACAATGAGGAGCTCAACATGCCGGAATGCTTGGACTCTCGTAAATTGGTCTGAATTCCTGAATCAGAACTGCCAGATTTTCGGGAGAAAACAGATTCTGTTGAACACAATTGGCTGAAATCCCGTAAATCCTGCATGCGCTGCTCAGTGCTAGAATCTTTCAGATATTCTACTTTCTCATGCTCTTCAAGTTCTAAGACCTCATTGTAGGTCAAATTACTGATCCTTGAGAAATGCTTTAAGTCCCTAAATCGTTTCTGCTGGTAGAGTGAAGATTTATTTGAAGACTGAACACTGTTGTCTGAGTTACCACTATTGTTAGCAGTGTTATCTTGCTGCTGTTCCTCTTTGACCAAAGTGACACCATCTTGGCCACCATGTGGCACTGTGGTATCAATAGAATTGGTTGGAAGATTTTCAGGTTCAGTTTCCAAACTTCTATTTTCCCTCGAGGGTATCGGTGGTGGCTCACTCTCATCATAAAGCATCCTAAAAGGTGGTGGAACAGGTGGAGGGCCCACACTGGATTCCGTTTGATTTGAAATGGTGAAATGTGATGATGGTGGTGGCATTTCTAGTTTAATCACATCAGCACTGTTCACTTTGGATTTCTCTCTACGAGGGAAATAATCATCAATTGAAGAATCTGGTAAATCAGAGAGGAAATTTGATTTTTTTATGTAAGAATCAGAAAAGCTGGAAGATGATGACTGTGTCAAAGAAGCATTGGTTTTACCAAATGGACGAGGAATCTTGGAAGGAAAACGTGAATTTAATTTGTTATTAATTTCAATTCTGTTTTGAATTTGTTTAGATTCTTCTGCAAGTGGTTGCAAAGAGTTTTGCCCTCGACTGCCAGACAATGAAGGAAGTTTTGACTTTGGTCTATCTGTAGAATTTTCATGGAAATATATTGTGAAACAGTGGGATGTGTCTAGCTTAGAAGATAATTCACCCTCAGTTGCTTCTTCATTGCCTTCTTGAAGAGAACGACTATCAATGTTTTGAACGGTTTCAGTTGGACCAAAAGTCACAGTTTTCTGCTTCTTCCCTTCAACTACAGTGCTTGATGACTCTGTCTGAGAAATGTCTTGATCTCTTAAAACAGCCACAGAGTCTAAGGAAACTGTTTTCATTGTTTCATCATGATTGGTTAGCTGCTGTAATTGCTGTGAATCAGTTTCTGCCACTTCATTATGATTGGCCAATTGCTCTGAGGTTGTTAACTCATGATTGGTCAGTTCTTGTGAAATTGTTTCTGTTACGGTGTGACTGGCTAGTTTTTGTGTAGCCATTTCTGTCACCTCATCCTGATTGGTCAGCTGTTGTGATGTTTCATCCTGACTGGATTGTTGCAGTAAAGTTACTTCTGTTATTGTATCATGACTGGTAATTTCAGTTAGTTGCTGTGAAGTTGTTTCTGCTGTTTGTTCATGATTTGCTAGATTTTGTAAAGTTGTGTCATTTTGATTAGCTACTTGTTGTAAAGTTGTTTCAGTTGCCTTATCCTGATTGGCTTGATGTTGTTCTTGTGAAGTATTTTCTTCTGTTATTTCTTCTTCATTCTTTGAAATGACTTTCACAATATCAGAGTGTGAAAAAGTCACAGAGTTCTCAACTGACGAATGTCTAGAATGTTCCACTGACTCATCACTTTCTAAAGTCAATGATTCAGTAAATTCAGCCCCAGCTGTAGCAACTGTGGAATGAACTTCTGCACTAGACTGGGAAGAACAAACCTTCTGTACAGACAACTCTTCAACAGAGTCTTCAACCAAGAGACACTCTCCAGAATATTCCTCAGTCATTTCATCCTGCCCAATGACATCATCATTTTCCCAAACTTCCTGGTCTTCCAAGGGAAGAGTTCCAGGCTTATCTTTGTTGTTTTTGTTTTTCTTCGCCTTCCTTCTCCTTTTCTTCTTTGTGGTGACAACGGCTGTTATCTCACTATTCTCTTGGATTTGAGACAATTCTGAAGTGCTGTCTTTTAAATCTTCAAGCTGGTCTTGTTGGAATTCTTTGTCAGCAGGTTGCAATCTGTTCAGTGAAATATCTGATGCAAAAGGACATGAATTAGAGGAAGAGGTTTGGGAAATTGAAAAGGTAGAACTGCTTTCTGGTGAAGAATGTTCAGAACTGACATTCAAGTCAGCATCAATTTCTGGCAATTCCATAACCATATTTTCATTGGTCTCCTGGGTTTGTGTTTCAGCACCAGACAAATCAACGGAACACGGGACCTTCTGTTCTCCTTTAACTTCACTGGTAATGACACTGATGTCAACCACCACATCACATTGGTTATCTTTCACAGTTTCACCACTTAAATTGCTGCTGTTGTCGCCCAACAAAGATGTTTCTTGTTTGGGAGAGATTTCCAGCAGTTCCATCTCTGTGGAATTTTCTTCTGATGTAACAAAACCTGTTTTTTCAGACAAGCCATTTTCTGCTCTGATGGATTCTTCAATAGAATTCGCTTCTGTAGTTGTAGTGATAGATATTTCGTTAGCATTAATAGAAAGATTGGTGGAGTTCAAGGCATCGATTTTCAGTACCTCACCGTTTTCACTATCTTTGGAATAAGACTCCATTGTGATGTCCTTCACCACATCAACATTGTCAATACAAACACTTCTGGTAATATTCTCAGAGACATCTTCACTGCCATAATCTGCAAGCAATGCATCATCTGCTACAGTAGATGCAGTTATTTCTACATTTTGATCAGAAGTAACAACAGATATTTTCTGAGCAACTTCTCTTCTATGTTCCACTTTTCCACCCTCGTTTTTAATCTCACCATTTTCAGATAATCCACCCTCACTGTGAAGAGCAACATAAACTTGTTCTTCTTCACAGCTCCTTAATCTCATATAATCATAATATTCAATCTGATCTTCCACTTCAATTTCCTCACTATTCTGAAGAAGAGACACAGAACTTTGCTCACTGACTTTGGTCTTCGCTCTGTTAACTGCATCACTGGTATCAACCATTAAATCAGCAGATTCATCACTCTCATCTACTTCTAATTCCTTGGTTAAAATTATCTGCTGGCTCTTCATAATGTCTAAGTCTGAAGATTCCTCTAAACCATTAGCTTTGTGAGGTTTTTCAGTCTTCTCAACACATTCATCTTTGTTTGGCTTGTCTTGGAGATCTACTAGCTTGTTCTTAGAAAGTTCTTCACATGCCAATTCAATACGCTCAAATTCCTCAAGATCATTGAGGCTATCTGACTCCAAGTATTGCACTAGATTTCCAAAACTCTCATCAGATTTCATGAGAGGGGTTTCAGATGATAGCTCACCAGAAAATTCTTCAGACTCTTTCACTGTAAATGTTTCTTTCTCAGATGTTTCACCAAAGTCAGTAATTGCTTCAGATCGTTTCATTTCACTTGGCTGAACTGTCTTTGATCCATCTTCTAGTTCTTCACAGCTAGGAAGTGCTTCAACAAGTTCTTTATCATCTTCTACCAAGACAGCATTGTCAAGGACATCGTGTTCTTCCTTACACTCAGCAGAATCAGTCATTTCAGCCCCATAATAGATGGATATTTCATCAGCTTCTGCCAGAGCCAATTCTTTGGAGGTTTTCTCAAGGTTCTCAACACACTGATTAGCAGCTGATTCCAATCCCTCAAAGACTTCAACAGTCTTGCTAACAACAGCTTCCGTTCGGTCTTCAGTTGCTTCATAAATGGTTGGAAGAGATCGATCATCATCATCATCAACACACTTCTCTACAGTTGTTTGAGTTTCCAAAGTTCCCTGGATATTCCAAGACTCTTTAAAAGAGTCCCAGCACATAGCCTCTCCTTCAGCTTCAACAAATTCTTCATCATCATCATCATCTTCCTCAATTTCCAACAATAAGTCTCTCTGATAAGTATGAAGTGTTTCCATTCTGGTTCCAATTTCTGCACGAACAATTTCCGTGTATTTTCGGCGAAACATAGGAGAATTGTCGCAAAGTGTGTCTTGAAATATCTCATCAGAACTATCAGAGAGATTGCCATTTGATTCTTCGGCAACGTCAACTTTGCTAACTGGCATTAAATTGTGAAGATCTCGACTGATTATATCAATTCTTTCTAAATAATTACTTTCATTTGTCACAACTTTAGTCTCAAAGCTAACATCATTTGCAGCCCCTTTCTGTGCTGCCAAGTTAGATACTTCAGGCTCCTCTCGTACCTTTGACACTTCCTGTGTCTCTGACTCAGCTTCACCTATTAATATTTCAGATGGTGCCACAAAGTCTGCAAGTTCAAATGAAGGCTGTGCAGTTTCTATTGTAAACAATGGAAACTTCTCTGCCTGATGCGTTTCCACTTCTGGCACCAACTGTTCTGCAACATTCTGCACATCAAGTGTTTCAGGATAACAAGGGGTGAGACGTTCTTCCAGAACAGCTTGATTTGTTACTGTTACTTCAGAGCTGGACAATGCATCATTGTCAGTGGATTCCTGAGGCAATTTAAAAAGGGGAGTTGCTGAGAAGGGTTGTGCCTCGGTCAGTTCCAAATCTGGCACCAATTGCACATCAGCAACAGACACTTCAGCATGGATTTCAACAGGAATCTCAAACAGTTCACTGTTTGAGGTATCAACCAAAAGTGCAGCTTCAGTAACAACCTCATCAGTTAATGGAATAGATTTTTCCATTTCAGGAATCTGCTGTTGCTCTTTTAAAGTGAACACTCCCACTGTTCCTATGCTAGATGACTCCACCTCTGTTACCTGCATGGCACACAGCTGCAACTCCGTTGGTACAGCCTCAATGGATGATTCCAATTCAGATAATGCCACTGTTGTTGGCTCCAGCTGTGAAGATGCCACTGTTGATGATCCCATTTGTGACAGTGCCACACTAAGTTTCTCCAACTGTGACTGTGCCACAGCCGATGGCTCCAGTCGTGGGAGTGCTGCAGGTGATGATTCCATTTGTGACAGTGCCATACTAAGTTTCTCCAGTTGTGACTGTGCCATGGCTGATGGTACCAACTGTGGAAGTGTGACATTTGATGGCTCTGGTTGTGGAGGTGTTGCATTTACTGGCTCCATTTGTGCCAGTGCCAATCTTAGAGCCTCCAATTGTGATTGTGCCTCAGATGACGGCTCCAGTTGTGGAGGTATTGCACTTGGTGACTCCAGTTGCGGAGGTGTTGTGCTTGATGGTTCCATTTGTGCCAGTGCCATTCTAAGAGCCTCCAGTTGTGATTGTGCCTCAGACGATGGCTCCTGCTGTGGAGGTATCACACTTGATGGCTCCATTTGTGCCAGTGCCATCCTAAGCCTCTCCAGCTCTGCTGATGCATCAATAGGTGCTTGCTGTTTTTCTGATAATTCTACTGTAGGTGAATCAAAATCTACTGATATTTCTCTACATGACTCCAGGTCTACTGATGTTTCTATATGCGATTCCATGTCTGCTGATGGCTCTATGTATGATTCCAGCCCTGTTGACACCTCTGTAGGTGGCTCCATCTCTGTACGAGTTACCACTGGAGCTGGTTCCACAATACAACTGTCTTGCTCTAACGGTGTCAAGGTATATGTTGGTTCAAGTTCTGCTGTTGCCTGAGCAGAGGTTTCCAAATCGGTTGGCCCTGAAATGGATGCCTCCAATTTTAATGCAGCTGGAATAGATGTTTCCTCCAAGACAAATGATGTTCTCGAAGATGTTACAGTCTCCATAGACATTATGTTACTGGGAATCATTTGTTCTGCCAGATTTTCTGCGTGTTCTTCTTCCTCCTTCTTTAGCAATGCCTCGGATGATTTTGATTCAGCAGATACAAATGGGATGGAACCATCTGTTATACTTGGAACATTGTCATAGATTTCATTTTCTATGAATAAATATTCACTAGGGATTTTCTGAACATTATCAAATTCTTCATGCTCTGCAAAACCAAGATTTTCAGTTTTCAACTCACCTTCACCACTGTCTAATTGCTCTGAAACAGAACCTGTCAGGTCTCCAGCATTTACCAATTCCTCCCCAAAATCTTTGACTTGAGTTTCATGCTTGAATTCCTCTTTCACCACTGAACTTTCAGATTTAACTGTCGTCCCCTTCTTAATCCACTGACCACAGATTATCCCTGGTTCCAAGCTATCCTCATCAGATTGATTCAACTGTGACAGAACATCAACTGAATACGTCTTTACCAATGCCTCCTGAAGCATACTCTCTATTGTTGGACCTTTTGCAGAGTTTTCTTCCAAAGAAGATTCCATTAATCTCAATTCCTTCTGCAAGTCATCAAACGTAACCATTATCTCAGAGATATCAGAGGTTTCTTGTTTGCTTTCTTCTGCCTCACTCTTCTTCAAACCCTTCTCTTCGACAAGTTGGTCATGCTCAATCTGATTGTCTTCTTGCTCACAAGAAATTTGTTTCACATCCAAAGATTCCTTTTCTTCGTCTTTTTCATCTGGTTTAGCCAGTGACTCTTCAGGCTTTGTCAGTAATTCTTCTGATTTAGCCAGTGACTCTCCTGGTTTAGCCAGTGACTCTTCTGGCTTAACCAGTGACTCTTCTGGCTTAACCAGCAACTCTTCTGGCTTAACCAGTGACTCTTCTGGTTTAACCAGTGACTCTTCAGGCTTAGTCAGTGACTCTTCTGGCTTAACCAGTGATTCTTCTGGTTTAACCAGTGACTCTTCAGGCTTAGTCAGTGACTCTTCTGGTTTAACCAGTGATTCTTCTGGTTTAACCAGTGACTCTTCAGGCTTAGTCAGTGACTCTTCTGGTTTAACCAGTGACTCTTCAGTCTTAATCAGTGACTCTTCTGGTATAACCAGTGATTCTTCTGGTTTAACCAGTGACTGTTCTGGTTTAAGCACTGACTCTTCTGGTTTAAGCACTGACTCTTCTGGTTTAAGCACTGACTCTTCTGGTTTAAGCACTGACTCTTCTGGTTTCTTTAAATCAGAATTTTCACCCAGAGATAATGTCACAGACACATTAGCTATTTCTTCGATGTTTTCTTCTGATTGGCCTAATTCAATTTGTGCTGAAGAAACCTTGGCATCTTGTATCACTGGCACATCTTGTAACACTGGCAGGTCTTGTGACATTGGTACAACTTCTGTACTACTGGCTTCTTCAGGTGTTACCTCTAAATTCTCAGTTTGTTCCTTATTGTTCTCGTATGTTAAGGAATCAATGAGGAGATTTTCAGAAGATAAGGAATGTTCTGTGTTTACTGAAGACAAGACAACAGTTGAGGATTTCAAACTGTCTACAGTGACAGGTTCACCGACTTCATTCTGTTGTGGTGCTTTTGTATCAGGAAGGACGAGAATGGTCTCAGATTTGTGTTGTGTTTCTTGGTCACTTTCTTTAACATTTATTGACTGTTTTTCCATTCCTATGAGAGGATGATCTAAATTGATGGAGATATTTGATGAAGTCACATGATCTTCACCATCTTCCACCAAACCATCTGTTGCTTGTTGATCTTCAGTAATACCTTCACTCTTTAATACAGCATCACTTGCTTTGTGTTCTTCAGAGACTGAACTTTGAAGCACTGTAACGGCTGTAGTTTTTGTAGATGTAATTTCAACTTTGGCCTCACTGATAACAGACTCGCTTTCATTAGGTTCTTCCAGGGATAACTTTTGGTCAACATTTATTTCAGACAAGATTCTGCTGTTATCCATATCAAATCCATCAGAAGTATCTGGTTTCTTTTCTGGAACTAATCTGTCTTCAATGCCATCCAAAATGACATTGTCTTCATATTCTGACAGAACCGTTTGCTCTTGCACAACTGTATCAGAGAAATTAAGAACTGCTTCAGACTTTTCCAAGCTTTTTGGTTTCTCTTCTTCCTTTCTACCACTAATTAATTTGTTCAGATTGGACGTAACTAATGGTTTTACTATCATGGCACTGGCTTTAACAATATCCATTGGCAAATCTGGGAGTTCTTCTTTGCTGACAAATTTATTATCTCCAATTTTCTGTAGCCTTTCTAAAATAATCTCCTTTTCATCCCCAACATTCATATGATCAGTGCTTGGTGCCTTGGTAGGTTCGATGTTCTGATTAACTGGTGAAGATAGCTTCATACTTGGTGGTGCTGGTTTCTCTGTTGCCTCAGAAATTGTAGACTGTAGCTGCTTTGATACATCTGTTACACCAGCTACCAAGAATTTCCTTACTTCTGGGTCAGCAGATCTATTGAAATCATCAACTGAAATTTGCTCAATTCTTTTATGAAATTCAGATTTAGTGTCTGTCTTTTTACTGACTGCTTTCACTTTTGGACCTTGGTTGCTATTGGACAATGTTAATACTGTAGAAGATTCATGTTTTGGTTGTTCCTTGCTATCTTCTCGAGAGGGGATCTTTTCATCCACTTTTGGTTTGGATGAAATATCCCTAGAATGGTGAAGGGAAGAGGAACTGACATCCTCTCTTGACTGAGAATGTTGAAGAGGCTGCTGGGAAGACTGTTGTTCAACAATTTGTGGAGTACGTTCACGTCGTCGTGGCCGACCCTGTGATTCTGTCTTTAGCTGTGAAAGACTTTGCTCAGAACCATGTCTTGAAGGAGTCTGTCGCGAATTAACCTGAATATACTCAATGTTTTGCCATATACGATGTTGTTCAGGGTTATGCCGTGACCGATGCATCCGAAAACTCTGATTTCGATCATCAAATTCATTATCACTGACAACAGCAGTTCCAACATTGTTCTGCATTTTGGGAAAAGGCCGGACACCAAAAGAATGGAGTGAGCACGTCTCCAGATCAGGTTTCCTCCTTGACTGCTTTTCATTTGGAGACTGGAATGCTTGTTTTCTGACGGATACTCTTGAGGGCCGTACCATGTCATTATTCATGCCAGGACCCCGAATTCTGCCAAACGAAGGTCTTGACAATTCTTGATCACTTTCGTATTGACGTGACGAGCTGTTAGCCATAAATTTAGATTTTCTTGCTTCGAAACTCTCATAATTCTTCAGATCTTCAGCATCTTCTTCAGCTATTGATTCAGCTGGAGTCTGAACCCCTTCAAAGTTCTTATATTTTGATGATGTTTCGCTGGCCAGTGTTTCAGGGACACGGAACCCTTGGAAGTTGGCATACAGCGAACTTTCCACTCCTCTCTGTGAGACCATCTGAGCTTTCCGTATTCTTCTGAGACGCTTAGACCATGCTGTACTTAATTCACCCAACAGAACGTGAAAATCACCTGAATTCACTAATGGCCGTCGTTGGGTTTTACTGGCTGTTTGGACTGCATCTGGCTTAGCTTCATGTACCTTTGCCATCTGAGGTTTAGGAGGTGGAGCAGGAGGGGGTGAAGCTTTGCTCTGCCTGGAAATAGGTGGTGACATGGTCTCAGAGGTAGCTTTCATAGAATTTTCAGAGGAACCCAAACCAGATTCCACAGATGGTGTTTTAAGTGTGACTTTTCTTTTCCTCAAAACTGCCTGAAGTTCAGATAAGACGGTCTTGTAACTACTTGGATGTGCAGGTCTCTCAGAATCGGACTCTGTTTCAGACATATCCCCACTTCGATATCCAGAAGTTCTTCGGAACATTTGAGACCGGTAAGCTGAACCAGGCTTGTGACCGAAAGCTCGATATCTTGACTTTAGAGGATCCAAAGCTGCTGAGCCTATAGACTCTGAATCAGTGAGCTGTGCATATTGATCAGAGACAGCCAGTAAATCAGTGAGAACATTCTCAATTTGGTCTGACGTTTGGAAACGGTTGGATATGATTGACCGGAGCCGATATTCAGACTTGCGGGAACCAACAGAACTCACTGACGTTTCTGATTTTAAGTCATCTGTGTCATTTGCGTGTGTAAGTGTCTGAAACCAGTCCAACATTGCTGACTCAAATGATTCAATGTTTCGTAATTCTTCACTCATTTTTGGTTCAGGAACGGATGCCTTTTTGTCTCCAGCATCAGGTATTTTGTTGCACCAAGTCTGGCATTTCAGTAACACTGGGATGGGCTCATCGATTTTGCTTGTTGGTTTTGAAGTCAATGCAAACCTGTTTGAATCCACTGAGGGGGCATGGTGTTGAATGCTTCTTGATCCGCTTTCTGATGCAACAGGTGTACCTTGTCCTACAGAGAAATTCAGTTCACTGATCTCAGGTGTCCGACAGTCTTCCAGATCTGACGTATCCAAAAAGCCAGACCTCAAGATGCTACTTGTGTGGCTTCCTTTCGTTGAAGACCTCGCACGGCCAGACTGCCGAAATGGGGAGCTATTCAAATTATTTGACATTTGACCTGTTTTGACATTCAATGAAGCACTACGAGTTGGTGGGTGGGGCCCTGAGAGGCGGGGGAGGTTCGGAGGTGGGGGGAGGTCAAGTGGAGGAGGTGGGGGTGG
>NC_069005.1:19870023-19876059 GCF_001194135.2 Octopus bimaculoides | reverse complement strand
ACACACACACACACACACACACACACACACACACACACACACACACACACACATACAGAATAGAGTGTTGGGGTATCTATAAAAACCGATAAATATGCACAAACAAAAACACTGACATTACATATATAAATGTGTACATGCACAAAAGTGCACAAGTATTACAAATAAACACACATACATTCATGTATGTGTGAATGTGTGTATACATAGACACACACACACACACACACATGCATACACACAAACAAACAAACCATACATTAACATGTATAAATTCTGAATACATATATGTGAACTGATATGTACACACTTATTTGGGCATTATACAAACACACACATACAGAGAGAGAACGAGAGAGAGAACGAGAGAGAGAGAGAGAGAGAGAGAGAGAGAGAGAGAAACATAAGCTACAACATATGCAAACAGTATAATCATGAGCTATACTGACAAACACATACAGCCTACACCAGCACTAAACATCTACACACACACACACACACACACACACACACAGTCACACATATAAACACATAGATACCAACAAATAAAAAACTGAACAAATAAATAAAACAATGTCATATTTTTAAAAACTTAAGTGAATTTTTTTAATATTTTTGTCCACAGGATGACAGAAAATGCATTTTGTGACCATTGTGTCCCTAGGTAAGGCTGTCTAACCAAAGTATGGTGTGTCCCCTGGAAAATACAGTCTGTCCTAACCAAAGTATGGTGTATCCCCTACAAAATATTGTCTGTCCTAACCATAGTAAGTTGATACTATCTGTCCTAACTATGGCATGGTGTCTCCAAATTAATACATTCAGTTATGATAATGATTTGGTGTAGCATGAAAAAAAAAGATGTGTGCTCTTAATAACGACGATGATGATGATGATGATGATGAAGATGGTACTGGTGGTTGTGGTAGTGGTGGATGCTAGTCACAAGTTTTAGTAGAAGGGTGTAGTTAATTAAACCCTGTACCCAGTACTTGGACAAGCGCTTATATTGACCCATGCTTGGAAGGTTTTTGCCAGAAGATGACCTTCCCCCATCCATACACTACCTAGCTGGATTTTGAACTCAGAAGCTAAAGGAATGTACATGGCTGCTATTTCTAATGTCAGTGCAGAGCAACAAACTGAAGAAAAGGTGGGGCATAGAACTATCAAAGTGAATCACCCAATGAAACACCACAAGGTATTTTGTGCTGTATGGTACTCTATGGACATTGACATCTACAAGCCTCCATACATTAACCATTCCCTTTTTTAATATCTACACCCAAATACAGGCTGATAAGGGGAGTGATATGTATAGTTGAAAAAAAAAAGAAGGAAATCAGCCTCAGTGTACCCTGGTACCTTATTTTATTTTACTGACTCTGATTGTAGTTGTTGTTAGGGTGGAGAGATGAAACTAGGGATTTGAACCCAAACTTAATTAAGTACCACAGTATCTTCCTGCGAAGTATACTTAGCAAGTAATTCTCTTGGATATTTCTCTTGCTTAATAATAAGCCAAATTTAGGATGATGTTGAGAAGATCAAGAATGATGATTATGATGATGATGTTCATGGTTGTAGTAGTGATGATGATATTGAGGATGATGATGATAACGATGATATGATAATCATGTTAATGATGATGATGATGATGATGATGACAGTGATGCAGCTCCTCAAGATGATGTCAATGATGATAACAGTGATCACTACTGTTTGGGAAAAGACAAATGAGAGGCAAGAAGTGAAGAAACTCCACAACATAAAAATCTGAAATATCCAAAAAGTAAATAAAATTTCAAAAAGATCAAATGCCATCCACCAACTACCAATCTCAAGACAGTGAAATGAAAATGTAAAGTGCTGAGAAAGAGAAGATTTCTGTGCAAACTGCCTCTTATAATTTTTTTTTATTATTATTATAGAAATAAACATTCAGATGAAATATGCATGCCTGGCCTCTTCTGTCATATCTTAATCTCACATCTAGCATAAAGATGCCCCCACCCCACCCTGCGGTAGCCCAACTTAGTTGAAAGGGATTGTAGATTTGCAAGATGCATGGTAACCTCACTAATGCTGGTACCGAGAAAAGAAGCACCCAGTAGAGGCTGTGTAGTGGTAGGTGTAAGGAAGGGCATCCAGCTGTAGAAACCATGCCAAAGCAGATATTGGAGCATGATGCAGTCCTCTGGCCCAGATCCTCTTAAACTAGCTTACCCATGCCAGCATTAAATGTTGTATACATATGTTCAACAATGACATTTGTTTATGTGCAGCATGAACAACATGTTCAGCAGTTCAACATGGAAAGACCAGTGATATGCAGTGGCTTATTCGAAAACAAGTTATGGTTGGCATCAGGAAGAGCATTTGACCATGGAATACTGCCACAAGCGTTTTCCAGCCCATGCCAGCTTAAAAAAGCATATGTATACATATACATCACATATATATACACATACATATATATATATATATACAGATAGGTAGATAGATAGATAGATAGATAGATAGATATGAATCAGTCAGATTATTGATACGTTAATCTAAATATAAAGAATTGATGTATATCCAGGGAAATTAAGAGCTCAACATGTTAAACTCCCATACATTACTATAATGCAGTAAACATCACTTTTAAATTGAATAACTATGCAATTATGTAATGATATCTACTGCTGATGAAACAACTGTTGAGCACAGTTAAATTATCAGCTATATGTGAAATATACGCTTTTCTACTTGTAATCCAGATATTTTACTGACACATTACTAAATACATAAGCACAAAAGAGAAAAAGAAACCAGTAACAAAAGTAAAAAGCTAGAGAAATGTAAGAATTTCACAACAGAAAATGAGAAGTGACAACAGCGAGTGACAACAGGAAGTGACAACAGCCAATGATATGCAACAAAACCCTCATGACATTTATCAAGCAAAATAATAAAATTTACTGAAACTAAATGAATAAAATAAATATAGAAATAATGACAGTAGGACCAGTACAATACCCATCATGCAATATAATTTATTTAAGATGTCTGACCTCTGGAACATGGCCGCTGCATATGTGTCAATAGTTCGAGAACTCAGTGGCACAACCTCCTCTGGGCCGAGAGGAGGATGCTGAGCTCCATCTGACACAATGGGGGAGTGTGGTAACAGTGGAGATGGGCGATGACATGATGTCTTAGAAGAGCTGGATGGAAACAAGAAAATTCTTTGAATGAATATAAAGTATCGCAAAAATTTCAATGACTGACAACAATTCTTAATTTGGAAAAAGAGAAAAAAAAATTTTTTTCTTTTCCCTTTTTTTCTCTTTTTTGGTTGACTGTTCTATTTGGTTATTTTGAATTGCCAAACTCTGAACAAAGAAATATAAAATTAAGTGGAATCAAATATATATAAGAGAAAGAAAATGGAACTCATGAGATTTTTTATTCTTCACTACAATTGTTTTGACCCACTGTGCACTGGTGCTTCTTGGGTGAGATGCTATACTGGTGCATGGTGGGGCAAAATTATTGAAAAGAATAATAAAGAATCTCATGAATTCCATTTTCTTTCCCTCATATTTTATAAATTCTACAGACACAAAGGAATTCCTGAAGTAAATTCGATGGAATATACTTCCATCAGGTAGCCAAATACTGTGAATGGGCTTTAAATGGCATACCACAAGGTGTCTACCAGAATATAAAATGATTACTTATATATATAATATGAATTATTTACTTCATAAGAATTTAGAAACTTTGAGAGAAAGTGAAATAATTTGTTTTTAAAGGTTGAACACAAAATAGAAAAAGCTAAAAGAAATAGCATGTAAATATTGGGTTAAAAAACCCCTATGGATAGAAAAGGTTGAAGTCCTTCTGTATAAAATGGCGACAATTTACCCATCACACCCTGTATATATATATATATAATTTTTTATAATACATTGCAAATATGTATATATAATCTTCAAGTGTGTGTGTGTGTGTGTGTGTGTGTGTGTGTGCGTACACACACAAACACACATATTCACTTTGTTTCACTATTATAGCAATAGATTTCTGTGGGATTGCAGGATAGGCAGGACATATGTACTGAAGACATAATGGATGTCTGCCAAAGAAAATGTTTCAGAATGAGGTTGTCATGCATTAATTAAAAACACATTGGTGGAGGTGGGGGATCAGATCCATTACCACCACCACTACCATCACCACCAAGAGACAAATGACCTCAGTGCCACAGAAATTAGAAAAAATAAGTGGAAGTCTGCAGCTGCAAGAATGGTGATGGTGATGGTAGTGGTGGAGGATAAAGAGTCTTGCAGATTAACAACAATGTTTTGGTAGAATTTCAGTATCTATTCAGACACACTTTTAATGCATCACAGGTCAATTCCAATCAAGAATTCTTTGATTAAAGCTGTACTGTTAATGATGATCCTGTTTTGTTTTTAACTTACCCTGCTATATAGTGTGTCTGTGACTACATTATCCAATAGGTCCTTCCATTTTTTTAAGACAAGTGGGTTATAAGTAAAATTTGGCAGCCATTTCTAGCAGATTGAACAAATGCATTGAAACTCCTGTCTGGGACCATGGTTCCTTTATCAATGGAAGCTTAGTTTACAAATGCCTCTCATTACAAACAAATCAGTTTCAAACAAAATCCATCTCAGGTGACAAGTAGTGTACCAAGTAACAAACACAAACTGGCAACAATAGCCAGTGACAAGCTGGGAGAATCAACAGGAAAGTGTCAGTTGCTATCTAACTTTCACGTCCCAACTGAAATTCACCATACCTGGAATTTCCTATAGGAAAAATAGTTTTGATTTACAAACATTTCAGGTAATGAACACCCTTTCAGGAACGAATTAAATTTGTAAACCAACGTTCCATATAAAGATATATACACACACACACATGTATATCGTAAGGTTCAGAAAGGGTATAAAGATAGGGTATAGCATAGGCTTGAAATGTCAAAGGCTTGCCATATTGGTTGCGTGTCAAACTAATACACCTGCTTGTTATTCCCTCACATGCCTCTGTCTTTTGTTTTCTGCACATTTGAACCATACTCTATATGAGTATGGTTCAAATATATATATAGAAAAAAGGAGTATTAAAATATATATATATATATATATATAGAAAAAAGGGGTATTAAAATATATATATATATATATATATATATATATATATATACACACACACTTGTACATGTACAATATATACAAATTATATACATACATGTGCAATTATTGTATAAATACACACACAATTATGCACCATATTTACATGTGTGTGTAATTAGATACACACACATATACAGGTGTGTATACACTTACACAAGCAATTGTATACCATGATGTAATATAACATAAACCCACACGGTGCAATTAAGTAAATGCATACACAATTATCTCAACCTATAATTATACACATACAGCTGTAAACATACATATATGCAAACATCTGCATACATATATATATATATACACATACACATATATATACACACACACATACATGCATGCATGTGCACAAACATTTAGTACATTTGCATGTACACACACATAAGTATGTGTGTGTGTGTGTGTGTGTGTGTGTGTATGTATAAAGATAACCAAATACTTAATTACACACACACACACACTATGCTACATAAATACACACATATATTAAACATAATTAAAAGTATATAAATACACACACACATACACACCTTTCTTACACAAAGCACATACTACTTTCTAAGCACATCCCACGCTGACTCTCTCTCTCTCCCTCTCTCTCTCACACACACACACACACACACTTGTTATCATAATAAATGTCTCACTTTATCAGTTGCACATCTTAGAACACTTATGAAATTCCAAGAGAGGAATACCAACCGACCAACCAGTGTGGGGATAAATAATGTTTTCTTGGAATTTTGCCAGAAATATAACCAGAAATTCTTTTGGAGCAATATACAAACATACACACATATATATATACACATACATCTTTACACAT
>NC_069005.1:19868999-19869885 GCF_001194135.2 Octopus bimaculoides | reverse complement strand
TATATATATGCACATGTGTAAGTATATGGATGTTTGTGTGTATGCATGTATATATACATATAACTATAAATATATACCTGTGTGTGTGTGTGTGTATGTGTGTGTATCTTTGGCACACACATATATTACAAAGTGTAAATATTATCTGATATAGAACTCGGTATATTGGCTAGAGTGGATAGACATGCTTATTATATCAAGATATGACAGAATCTATTCTTGAGTTTTGCCCTTGGCTGTTCACAGTTGTCGTGAACAGCCACAGGTGAAACAATGAGTAAACTGTCAGATCTTGATATAACAATAACCCCAACCCATATATTATGAAGTAGTTGATGCTAGGAAGGGGATCTAACTGTAGAAACCATGCCAAAGCAGACATTGGAGTTTGCCCTCTGGCAAGTTTGTTCATATTGAACTGATCAACCCATGCCAGCATGGAAAAAGGAACATTGAAAGGGTGTTCATAAATAACCTTTACTATGTCCACAAATTATTGTGTCTATGTGTTGTGTGCAACTAATGGAGCCCATGTGGAAGTGCTCGGATGTTTCTAATAAAACCTTGTTTTCCAATAAATTCTGCTCAACTAAACTTTTTTTAATTTCTTTTTTCTGAATTTTTCAAATTGTAAAGATAATTTATGTACAACCTTTCTGTGTGTTTATCTCCGTGTGTGTGGGGTCAGTCTCTTGTTAAATTTAGTTTCACCTGTGGATGCACAAAGTCTTAGGCTAGTTACAAGTTGTAGCTTGCCTGAAGCAAGGGACTGTGCTGGTCAAAATAATAATATTAATTTCCTCTATGGTATTGAATATTCTTTCTTCTGACAGTCAATACTAAACAGATATATATATATATATATATATATATATATATATATATA
>NC_069005.1:19867325-19868697 GCF_001194135.2 Octopus bimaculoides | reverse complement strand
ATATATATATATATATATATATATAAATGTTGAAGTGAATCTAATGGCTTTTGTGTGTGTTTTAAATGGCTTATAAACATGTTCCACGCTGCAATTGTTTTTGTTTCAGCACACGATCTCAGATCAGGTGATTTGCTATGCAAGTACATCTCCATAATATATATATATATATACATATATATATATATATAACAAAAACTTGGAATGAAGGAAAACTTATATTTCATAAGAGACAAAAGAAAGCTCAAAGCAAGAAGAAAAAAGAAAACAAAAATAGCAACAACGAAACTTCAATACGAAATTTGAACCTATGAACTACGACCCGGCATTCCAATACCATATCAACTCAGCCAACTTGTCTCTACTTCCTAGATTAGTACAGCAGTCTTAATACTGATAACATTCCCAGATTATCTATCTAATTAATTAATAATCCCACCAGCTTGAAGTGAAGCATGTGGAATGTGTATGTATGTTTGAGTATACAAAGAAACCCCAGATCCTGGTACCAGATTTGAACTTGTGATTTATGAGCAAGTAGACTGCTGCTCTATCCAATTGGCCAAAGTACAGCAAGAGATTTATGGTGAAATTTTGTTTGTGGTATATAATGAGTCTGCACCACCGTCCCACTTTAACCAGAATGGAAAACTGAATGTGAAGATGTTGGTATCTAATGATCAATAAGTTATCTGTGATGATGATGATGATAGAGGTGGTGGTGATGACGATCATGGTAATGATGATGATGATTATAGGTATGATGACAGTGATGAAGATAATTGCAATTATGGTACTAGATGATGATTGTGATGGTGGTGATGATGATGATGTTGAGGATGATGATGATGATGACGATGATGATGATGATGATAGTGATGCTGAATATGGCAAGGCATTCCCTGTCACTGATGCACATTGTCATCACCATAAATAACCTCTTTGTCATTAGATGCCAACATTTTAACATCCAGTCTTTCAGCAAAAATGGAGAGTGGAGAGACATTAGAACAATTGAGGAGATGATGACAGAGCTGAAGATAATTGTGATTATAGAATTAGATGATGACAAGAGCAATAGTAGTAATGATAATAGTTACAATGATGACGATGACAACAACAATGATGATGATGGTGATGATGATGATGATGATGGTGACGATGACGATGATGGTGATGACGATGACAACAACAATGAAAATGATGATGATGATGACGATGACGATGATGGTGATGACGATGACAACAACAATGAAAATGATGATGATGGTGATGATGATGATGATGGTGATGACGATGACGATGATGATGATGGTGATGACGATGACAACAACAATGAAAATGATGATGATGGTGATGATGATGATGATGA
>NC_069005.1:19860343-19867301 GCF_001194135.2 Octopus bimaculoides | reverse complement strand
CGATGATGATGATGGTGATGACGATGACAACAACAATGAAAATGATGATGATGGTGATGATGATGATGATGACGATGACGATGATGGTGATGACGATGAGAACAACAATGAAAATGATGATGATGATGATGATGATGATGATGACAGTGATGTTGGTCTTAACAATTATGTTTTACTTTGGGAGAAAAATGCTGGTTTAAGACAAAGGTCACTCATTGCATTTACTGTCAATATTTGCAAACAAAAATATCTTTTCTTAACAGAAAAAAATAAACAGGATTAATTTTAATTTACACATGTATGTGAAATGTGTAGGTGTATATTTACATGTACATAAATTACATTCATACATACATATATATATATATATATATATATATATATATATACAGATATAGTACATGTTGACAAAACAAAAACTGTAGACCACAACACACTAGTATCTTATCTACACAATTATACACCCACCTTTGAACATTAATTGAAAGATCAATGCATAAAGTATGTGCATATATGTGCATTCGTTAACAGTTCTGTCTATACGTGTGTGTGTGTGTGTGTGCATGCGTGTGCATGTGTGTGTGTTTGCATTTCCACCTAACATCAAAACAAAAAAGTAATTAAAATAAGAGGTACCCCTGATCAATTTTGCCAGAGCAGATCTTTGGACATAGAAATGGCCAATTCATTGCTTATATGTAAACTAAAATTCCTGCTGCTAAGATGAGGAGACACACCCACATATGTAACTACATGTCCAGCAATTTGGTTGTGGCCATTCCAACTTCATTTAACAGCTTCTGACTGGCCGATTCTGCTTGGCACAGAAAATAGCGAATCAAGTGTTGAAAAGCGAATTTAAAATTCTTAACCATCTAGAATGTTCAGAATGTCTTTCTCAGATTGGGGGGCGAAAAATGGTTTGGCACAGAACTAACTGAACCAATTATTAAATGCCCAGACATAAAATCATTGATTCTCCTTCGTACCACACCATAAACATCTGCAGAAATGAAAAAAAAATGTCTGGACTGTTTGTTGGTGATGGAGATGTAGGCAAAGATAGATTCAGCCACTGGAAAAGTGTAGTTGTTATTGTTATTTAATACCAGGTCAACCCTGATAGAGTGGTCCCATGATTAAGGGCATTCCAGCTATAACCATCCTGTCTTTTCTTGTCTTTTTTTTTATTTAGTAAATCTAAGCTTACATGTGTTTTCTTCATTGTGTTGGGAATTGTCCTGCACAAAGGCACTTAAATACATGTGTCACATTCAAATACTTAATGCATATTGTTCCATTTACATAATAAAACATGGCTCCCATTATATATGTACAACATGAAGCCCCATTTATATATGCAAACATGTGATCCCATTTATGTATTTAACATGTTGTTCTATTAACATATTAAAACATGGTATATTAAAATGTGGTTTTATTCAAATTAAAACATGTGGCTCTATTTATGTACTAAATTATGTAGTTCTATTTATATATTTAAAGTACATAGTCCTATTTATATATGTAAACATGTCATCTCATTTATGTCATCTCATTTATGTATTTACATATCAAAACAGGTATTATTCATATTAAAACATGTGACCTTACATTTATAGTAAAATATATAGTTCCATTCATATATTTAAAACGTGGTCTCATACATGTAATTTTATTTATATACTAAACATGTGGCCCTATTTACATCCTAAAACACGGTCCCATTTATATATTAAGACATGTGGTCTCATTATCTTTATTATCTTCTTTATTATCTGTTCCGATATACAAGTGTCTAAAAACATGGAACTATCAATTATCAATAAAGATGTAATCACAATCAAACATGTGAGCCTATTTATTGCACATGTGTTGGCCTGACACACAAATGGACCTAAAATGTGATCCCAATTATATGTTTAACCCTTTAACTTTCAGATTACTTTGTCAAATGTAATATTTATTTATTCACATTGTTTTGAATTAATCATACATTATGTTGTAGTTTCAAGATTTTGATGATGTGTTTATTTTTAGAATGTCATTGTAGGGTACAAGTAAGAGGCCAGATCTGGCTAGTTTGAAAATAAAACAGGCAGAATATTTTGGCTAGATATGATCAGTTTAAATGCTAAAGAGTTAAATGTGTAGCCAGCTTTTTAGATCAAAACATGTGGCACTATAGATATATAGTAAGGCGGAGTTGATAAAAGGAAGTTTAGCTGCTATATTTAGCAAGTTAAATGACTACAGAAGTTATAGAAGTCTTCCCATAACTAGTGTGTGTGTGTGTGTGTGTGTGTGTGTGTGTGTGCGTGCACGTGCACGTGTGTGTGTGTGTGTAGTTCACTGAATGTGGACTGTGGTACTTACATCTAAATACATATGCGAATCTGAGTGTATACATGTCTACATATCACATATGCATGTAAAAATATGTGCATGTGTAAATGTATGTGCACATGGTTATATACATGCATTGTGCATGGGTGTACATGGAAGTTTTTACACATATGCTTACTTACTTTAAGTCTGTCATGAGCCCTTGGACTCATAAGGCCAGAGTTCAAACTGGTTTCCAAGGTGTATAAGTGACAAAGATTTCTAACAGGAGCCCATGGATGAGATAGCTGAGCACTCTAGTCCAACAACCCATCCTGGAACAATGGATGGAGAAGATGGATGGATGGATGGATAAACTGGAGCTACAGGAAATGAAGTGCTTTACTTAAGAACACAATGTACCATCCAGTCTGGGAAGTGAAACCCTCACCTTACAATTGTGAATGCAACACTCTTAACATGCCTTTACATATGAATGTACAAATATATTCACAAATGTATATGTATGCCTATATGGGTGTGCATATATCTCTTGTATCTCTAGTATATGTGTGCATACCAGTTTTATGCACTTACCTGCTAGCCTACATTTACATGCAAGTGAGTGCACATAATTTTTTTACATATGATTGTAAGGATAGATGTACATGTCAGAAAGAGTGTATAAACGATGTTTATGTGTGTGTGTACAAGAGGGAGTGTGCGATTGTGTAGATAAGTATCCAGGCTGTTGATGGCTATGGACTTGAACTCAACAACATCGTAAAACAACACAAAAAACAATACAAGAAACAAATTCATAAACAATGGAAAGTAAAATATTGGGGATGGACAGGTTGGTCAAGGTCTGTGTAAATGGGGAAGAAAAGGGGCATGGCTAATCGTTTATAAATACAATTGTATTGTGATGGGTTGGGGGGAAAGAAATCAGTTTATATTAAGGGGATGGTAAGGTAGCTTATGGTGGTGGTGGTGGGGTAACGAGACAGAGAGATAGACAGGACTGTAAGAGACACCATCAACAAGACTGAACGAATCAGACAGACAGGGAACACATGGCCTGACGGAAGACAGACTAGATTAGACAGAGACAAACAAACAGAACTGAATATATCATACAGAAACACACAGACACAGACAGACAAATAGGGACACACAGACAGGGGACAGAAGAAAACTGGAAGAAACAAACAGATAGAGGACATAACAGATCGGACAAATAGAGATGCACAGAGAGACACAAACAAAGAGGCTGATAGATCAAACCAGACAGACAGGATGGTTGGAACAGAGAAGCAGTTCTCAGGCTTACTGTAACTGCTTGTGTGCCATAAGTTTTTTAAAAAAGAATTATTTAAGGCTTTAGAAAAGTCAAACTAATATCTTCTATCTTTTACTTGTTGCATCATCAGATTGGGACCATGTTAGGGCACTGCACTGAAGGTTTTAGTTGAACAAATTAATTCCAGTACTTACATTTTATCGAAGTCTGCTACATACTGTATGGTTTTTTTCTATTGAACCACCAAGTTACGAGGACATAATCAAACCAACACCAGTTATTATGTGGTGGTGATAGTGGTGGGACAATAAATATGCACATACAAACTTCTTTCAGTTTCTGTTTCCCAAGTATTCACTCACAAGGCCTTGGTTGGTCCAGGGCTATAGTAGAAAACACTTATCCAAGGTGCTGTGCAGTGGGACTGAACCCAAAACAATGTGGTGAGGAAGCAAGCTTCTTTACTACACAGCCACACCTTAAGCATCTTTTTAAAAAATGTATCATAATTTGTTTTAACACAACTATGACTAATGAAGTGAAATAAGCAATGATTTTGTACGTATTTTTTTGTGAATTTTTAGTTTTAAAACATAAAATATTGGTTGGTTATACATAGGAATCTAGATGGAAGGCCTAATGATGATAGCTTCTGATAGGACCCTATGGAGGGGTACATGAAGGCTCTACCCCAACATGCTTTCTGGAATAGTGGGTGGAGTAGGATAGACGATTGGTTAAAACAGGCATTTCTAGAGTTTTTTGTTTTGTTTTTTTGCAAGGTAATCATTTACTTGATCTCAAGGGTCCCAGAAAAGTGTGTCTGGGTGTGTGTGAGAGAGAAATGGCATATTGGAGGAAGAAAGGGTAATGGCTGAATGAGGGGGTGGTTTAGAAAGAAAGAGTTAAGTGTAGACAGAAAAGGCGAGGAAGACAGAAAAAAAGAACGACAGAGAGTGATAGAGAGAATTAAAGAGAATAAGAGGTAACATCCCTTCTGCCTTCCCTCCCACTTCCAAAACATAAATTCCTGGAAGTAGCCCATGACAGATTGTAGATAAATCATTGAAGTGAGCCAGATAAATAACAGCCAAACCTCCCTCAAATTATATTCTACTCTCTTAAAAATAAGAATGGGAGGACATATTATATAATGTGTTAGTAAATAACATCCTCTAAACTGATGGAATATTCACAGCTGGAATATCTATGATCAGAGATCTTCTGGATAAGAGCTTACAAACAAAGTCATGTCTTTCCTAATATCAACTTCTATTAAAATATCTCACACACACACACACACACACACACACACACACACAGTGTCCATAAAGTCATGGTGGGATTTCAAAACTATCAGTGTAACTTGCAACACTACACATTTCATATACATGTTAAATGAGAGACCAACTAATAAAGTTTATGTGCACTTTAGTGCAGTTTGATGTGGCTTCCATTTGTTGCCCTACACACATCTAATTGATACTCCAGCGAGATGAGAAAAGAAATTTTCACAGACACACTATATGTTCATGTCATCACCATCATTGTTTAACATCTGCTTTCCATGCTGGCATAGGCTGGATGGTTTGACAGGAGCTGGCCTGCTGACCAGACACTAACTGTCTGTTGTGGCATGGTTTCTACAGCTGGATGCTCTTCCTAATGCCAACCATTTTACAGACTGAACTGGGTGCTTTTTACATTCTACTGGCACAGGTGCATTTATGTAGCATATATATATATATATATATAAGTTGTTACGGTGTTAACACTTTACACAGCCAAGTGAGTAGCTATTGTGTGTTAAACGAAACTAGAGATAAACATAATACATAATATGTTAAAACTACTAATGAGTTACTCACAGGAATGGTGGTGTGGTAAGAAGTTCGCTTCACAACTATATGGTTCTGGGTTGCGTTCCACTGCATGGCACCTTGGGCAAGTGTTGTCTACTATAGCCCTGGACCAACCAAAGCCTTGTGAGAGGGTTCGGTAGATGGAAACTGAAAGAAGGTTCCTGAATATATATATGTATATATCTGTGTGTAACTTTGCATTTGTCCCCCACTATTGCTTGACAACCAGTGTTTGTTTGTATATGTCCCCATGACTTAGCAGTTCAGCAAAACGAAGTCAAACCAAATAGTGATATTTTGAAAACATTTAAATTGTATTTATAAAATGATGCATTATATGATTTCAAAATATCACTATTTGGTTTGACTTCATTATTACAACTTTATATATGTGTGTGTGTGTGTGAGAGAGGGCACATGACCTAGTGGTTAGGGTGTTGAACTCATGATCAAGTGATCGTGATTTCAGTTCCTAGACTGGGTAATATCTTGTGTTCTTGAGCAAAACTCTTTATCTCGCGTTGCTCTGTGATCACTTCAACACCTGACACGTGGGACACCATGCACCTGTTCAGACGTCAATTTGATGGAGGGAGTCGACTAATGTACAGCACATACATTTGATTACTATAAAAAAATTATCGTTTGTGCAGGTCATTTGGCAAAAGAGCCGAATCGTCACATGTCTTCGATGGAAGAGTCCATCATATATATATATATATATATATATATATATATATATATATAATTTATATACATGTTGTGCATGTGTTTCTGTGTGTAACACATGCACTGTGACGTGATATGAACTGGGCAGGCTGCCAATTCTGTAACCCAGTTTCAATTCCTACCTGGATTAGATTCGCTGACATTACTTTTGATGTCCTTGAGAAAAAAACCATGAATGTCACACCCACCTGACCCTTTCCTCTCCCATGCGAATTCAAAAGATTCCGTGCTTATTCAAGCAGACAGCATACACACACACAAACACATGTGTGTATGTCTGACGTAATGATATTTATGATATAAATATGTAATCACTGTATCTCTAGATCTACAAACATACCTCCCTATTTATCACAAGATCTTTATCTATTAGCATTCCTTGCTATTTACAAACTTGTGTATTTAACCTATCCATCCATCCATCCATCCATTTATTCACCCATCTGTCTGTCTGAATGTGAGTGCATATATATACACATGTGGAGGCGTGTGGCTTAGTGGTTAGGGTGTCAGCAGCATGATCGTAAGATTGTGGTTTCGATTCCTGGATTTTGTGACGCGTTGTGTTCTTGAGCAAAACACTTCATTTCACGTTACTCCAGTCCACTCAGCTGGCAAAAATGAGTAACACTGCAATGGACTGGCGTCCCACCCAGCTGGGGAACACATACACCATTGAAACCGAGAAACCGGGCCCATGAGCCTGGATAGGCTTTAAAAGGGCGCATTTATTTATTTT
>NC_069005.1:19858781-19860185 GCF_001194135.2 Octopus bimaculoides | reverse complement strand
TATATATATACACATAAGTCATCATCTATCTATCTAACCACCCACATCTTTGTCTATCCATGCGGGTGCCTGTCTGAACTATCTGTCCACTTACCTAAGATAAACTGAGTTATGAGAAACCTCTCACTTGCAATACTTACATATTTAAGCAGAAAATATTTTTAAAATAATCACTATTACAATCCTGACACCTCTCAATTACAATCTTTATAATATGGCACCAACAAAAAAAAAAATTGTCTACCAGTATATTTGTCTCCCAAAATTGTCTACCCATATATTTATCTCCAAAAACTGTCTACCTGTATATTTGTTTCCCAAAATTCTCTACCTGTATATCTATCTCCTGAAACTACACTTTTGTCTCTTAAAACTGTCTACCTGTATATCTGTCTGCTGAACTATCAGTTTACCTGTATATTTGTCTTACTAAAACCCTCTATTTACTTACATATTTGCCATCTAAAGCTATTTATCTATCTATGCCTTTGTCTCTTAAACTATCAACCTGCATATCTGTCTCCTTGACCACTTACCTACCTATATAATTGTCTCAAACTATCTGTCTACCTGTATATTTGTCTCCTAAAGTGATTTGAGCTTTTGCACTTTTCTCTACTAAGCAATCTGTCTATCTCTGTATTTATCTACTAAACTGACTGCTTTTCTATGAATCTGTGTCTATCCACTTCTAAGTATCTCACTATTTGGCTACCTTTAAAGACTTTCTACCTACCTATACTGCCCAACATTGCTACCCATACAAACCATATAAGTTCTAGCTGTCTTCTTCATCCGCCCACCCTGGATCTACCTACCTAAAGATAGCTAAACTAGCCAGTTATTTAAACACAGGTTACAGGAATACAACATCTATCACCATTACCACCACCACCACCACCACTACTAGTACTGTTATAATTTAAAAAAATCAAACAAAATCTCGGAAATGAAATATTTTGAAACAGAAAAAAAAAGAAAAGAAATGGGAGGCGAGAGAAACAAAGATGGAGAGGATGAAGAAGACAGGAAGAAGAATGATAGAATGAGGAAACGAGAGGGGATGGAAAAAGTGATGAATGTCAGATAGATAGATAGATAGATAGATAGATAGAGAGAGAGGGGGGAGAGGAGAAAGAAAGAAAGAAAGAAAGATAGATAGATATAGATCGATAGATAGATAGATAGATAGATAGAGGGATAGGTGGATGGATGGATGGATGGATGGACAGTCAGACAGACAGGCACAGAGAGAGAAAGATATGGTGGGATAGAATAAAGAGAGGGTGATTAGAAGAGAAAATTAACAGAGATGGAGACACAGAGATGAAGATAAAAGGGAGACTGGAAAACAAAATTGAGAAGATGAAAGGGAAGAGGGAAATTGAGAGAGAGAGAGAGAGA
>NC_069005.1:19851886-19858587 GCF_001194135.2 Octopus bimaculoides | reverse complement strand
TAGTGGAACAGAGGGTGGGGGAGGGGAAATTGGTGGTGGTGGTGGTGGTGGTGGTGGTGGTAGAGAAGGTTTATATTAGTGGGGATGGTGGAGGGTGAATAGGTGGAGGATTGGGGTGTTGGTGTTATTGCTGGTGGTAGGGATGGTGTTGATGGTAGTAGCCATATATCTTTTATCTTGAAGAATTTTAGTCGGACTTATTGACCCAAGGACTTATTTATTTGTAAAGCCAGGTACTTATTCTATCTCTTTCGCCAAACTGCTGAGTTAAGGGACATAAACACACCAATACCAGTTGTCAAGCAGCGGTGGAGGACAAACACAGACAGACATACATGACAGGCTTCTTTCAGTTTCCATCTACCAAATCCACTTACAAGGCTTTAGTAGAAGACACTTGCCCAAGGTACCATGCAGTGGGACTGAACCTGGAACCATGAGATTGGGAAGCAAACTTCTTACCACACAGCCATGCCTGTCCCTAGATTGTTGTAGCTTCTTTTTATCTTTTGTTTCAGTCATTGGACTGTGGCCATGCTGGGGCACTAACTTGAAGGGTTTAGTTGAACAAATCAACCCCAATATTTATATTTTTTAAGTCTGTTACTTATTCCATTGAATTCTTAGGCTGAACTAAGTTAATAAATGTAAACAAACCAACACCAGTTAGAGGACACGCAGACACACACACAGTTTCCATCTACTAAATTCACCTACAAGGCATTGATCAGCCCAGGGTCATAGTACAAAACATTTGCCCAAAGTGCCCTGCAGAAGGATTGAACCTAAAACCATGTGGTTACAAAGTGAGCAACTTAACCACACAGCCATGCTTGTTCATAGATCAAAATCCATCAAGTAAACCTATGATCAAAGTTATTCCAACCATGACCATCCCATCTTATTCATTCACTTTGTTTTTATCAGAACACTGTGTCTGGGACTATATCATCATTTAATCTAATGTGTCTTTCCTCACTTTTTTCTCTCTGTGTGATAGGTTGAGATTTGTCTGCTATTTTTAGCAGGTCAGTTGACCATGTAAGGGGCCTAGTTGTGACTCATGATGGTGACTGCGATGGTAGGGTGGCAGTAAGGGTGTTTGGTGCAAATAAAAACAGCATTGCCATTCTCCACCACCATCACTGCTCCAATCTACCCCACCACCATCACTGCTCCACTCTACCCCACCACCACTACTAATACCATTTCCCCCCTCTTCTACCACCACCACCGTTACCACATCAAATGACTTCAGCTGTTCAGAAATGTGGAAATACTACCTCAAAATAATTCAAGGTGGGGTGGGGGTTGCAATGGTGGGTAAGATGAGATGAGATGGGTGTGTAGAGCAGGGTGCAGGTGGGATGGGGCATGGGGAGAGGATGAATGTCAGGTGTGGTGCTGTGGCAACGTGTGGTTTGGTGTATGTAATGAAATGCGGTGTGGTGTAGTGAGGTGCAGACAGTGGTGGAGGAGGAGGTGGTGGTGGGGTTGCAGTGGTTTTTTGGAGTGAGGGCAAGACAGGTAGAACTTTGCAATCATTTCATTAACACCAAACACCACCACCACCACCACCACCACAATCAAACCAGGCACACCCCACCCCTATCCTACCCACTAATTAAGTTAGGATATTTCAATTAGTTATAATTGCAATTAACTTGAAGTTAGATGGCACAGTTGATATGAGTGCAGGATGAAATACTCTACAGTTATTTAATTGGGGTCCTTTATATTCCATGTTCAAGCCCCTTCAATGGTAAACTTTGCTTTACACACTTCCGGGATTGATAAAATAAAGTACCAATGAAGTACTGGATTCAATTTAATTGTCTATGTCCCTCCCCACGTACACACCTCCAAATCTGTGGCTTGTGACTATGTTGAAAATTAAGGGTATAGCACTGGCAGAATTGTTAGAATATTTAACAAAATGCTTTGCATCTTTACATTCTGAGTTCAAACCCCAGCAAGGTCGTCTGTACCTTTTATGTTTCCTGGATGATAAAATAAAGTAGCAGTCAAATACAGACATTTATATAATGCCTACACCTCTCTCTCCTGCAAAACAGTTTGCAGCCTTAAACCTATGCTAGGACTCATATTTATAAATCAATAGAGAATCCAGGGTACTCTAACGACGGAGTGTCCAAGGTACTCTATCGACAGAGTGTCTAGGGTACTCTATTGAAGTAACATTAACTCGTAATAACCATCTATGTACATCATACTTAACCCATTCGCATTCTAAAAATAAACAACCGTTGAAATCTCAAAGCTATGAGATGCTTAATTCAAAACATGATTAATTCATGATTAATTCAAAACTGTGAATAAATAAGCATTACATTTGAGAGAGTGAAGGAATGTGGCTTAGTGGTTAGTTCATTTGGCTCAAAATTGTAAGGTCATGAGTGATTCCCAGCTGCATGTTGACCTTGAGCAAGACACTTTATTTCATGTGGTTGGGCTCTCTGTCAGTTACAATGACAAGTGTTCCAGTTGATCAGATCAACCAAACAGCTTGCTCATGAAATTGAAGCGTAAGTAGCCGAGTACTCCACACACATGTACCTTTAACATTGTTCTCAGGGAGATCCAAAATGATATATCAAACGAGACAGGGCTGGTCCATTCAATTACAGGTACAACTCATTTTTACCAGCTGAGTGGATGGGAACAGCATGAGATAAAGTGTCTTGCTCAAGGTGAACATGCAAATGGGAATCAAACTGATGACCTTACAATTTTGAGCCAAATGAACTAACCACTAAACCATGTACCTTCACTCTCTCAAATGTAGAGCTTATTTATTCACACTGTTTTGAATTAATCAGGCATCATCTCACAGCTTTGAGATTTCAATGATATGGTTGTTCGTTTTTAGAATGATAATAAAGGGTAATTGTGAGAGGCAGGATTTGGCTGGTTTAAGGCTAAAACAGGTAAAATATTTTGGTTGGATATGGCCAGTTTAAATGCTAAAGGGTTAATGTTTATACACTGTTGACAGGCAAGATACTGGGCTTTTATCTGAGATAAAATCTCATTGAGACATGCTGAGTCAAAAGCAAAATATAAATCAGCAGTAGATGAAAACTTATGTCAGCATCACTCAGCAAGAACACCAGATGCATTTCAGCCTAGCTGTACGTTATCAATGATGTTTACTCACAATCATCATGTGCCTAGATGAGATTTTCCCCATCTCTGTTATAGGAAAGAGTGAATAATGAATTTATAGATACTATGATTAGCTGTCAGGGTGAACTAAAACTGGGTGTACGGAATCAAAGCAGTGTTGAATTAAATTAGCCATCTATATATCATACCTAATGCATATGCACCATGACTTTCAGTATGACACATAGATGGCCAGTTATGTATTTTATATATATTTTATGTTGTAATTAATCAACCAGTCTCATTAGTTTGTATTCTGTAGTGGTGAACCTGACAAAGGAGTGCCTGTGTAACTTGGTACAGAGCAACTACCTCAAGGAACTATATTCAAAAAGCACCAGCATTTTTATGCTTTTCTTTGTGATGTCTGTATCTTTCTCTGATGTAAACAAGAAAAAAGACATACATATGTGATGGTGGTGGAGGTCATAGCGGATTTTCTGATCACCCATCTTCTCCACTCACTATTCTTGGGAAGATTGTGAGAGGTACAATCCCCAGCCACCTCCTCCATAGGGTCCTATTAAAACCAACTATCATTACTCTTTCTAGCTGGATTCCCAAGCCTAACCAATTGAGACTATGGATATTATCCAACCATCTCAGTCTTGATCTACCCTTAGATCTTTAGCTGGTTGGCTCAAATTGATGAATCTATCTTACAATTCTTTCCTGTGACATTCTAATTACATGTCCATAGTACTGGACTCTCAAAGCAGAGAAGTAGCAGCTCAACCTGGAGAGACTCCCTGATGTCAGAGCTATGTACCCTATTGAGTAATGTTATTCTGGAAATCTTCCAAGCAAACAAAGGAAACTAATTCTAATGGTACTACAAATTACTGATACAATCTATTGGTCCCAGCTCCTGAAAGAAGTGTCACCCTTTTTCCGATGATGGAGCGGGATTTGAACTCAGAAGGCAGAGCTACTGATTCTGTCAATCCACCAACCTGAATTAGTATCCTTTTTTTTAATATCTATATTGACTCCCAAAAAGATGAAAGGCAAAGCTCACCTCAGTGTGAATTGAACCCAGAATACAGAGAATCCAATCAAATACAATCAGGCAATGAATCTAACATATCAATGACTCAGCCAATTTAATACTTTTTATACACACACACACATACAATAATGATCATTATTATCATTTAATATCTGATTTCCATGCTGGGATGAGTTGAACAGTTCAACAGAATCTGACAAGCCGGAGGACTTCACTGAACTCCAATGTCTGCTTCAGCATAGTTTCTACAGCTGGATGCCCTTCCAAATGCCAACTACTTTACAGAATGTATTGGGTGCTTTTTCTTAAAATTCTTTGGGGCACTGAGATCACCAAATAACTTACAAGACAAGATGTTTCAACTGAGTAACAAATGGGTGTACCATTGAAGGAGGTGGCTTTTCGCTAGATGAGAGGTTAAAAAGTATGACAGAGGGACAAGAAGAGGTGTTTTTCTGTAGAGGAGATACAAGGCTACCCCAAATGGGAAAAATGAGACGGAGGTGATGAAATGTCAGAGGGTACTGTCAATGAACAAGAAAGTGAATACAAGTCAAATTTTTGTCACTAGAGTACCTGAATATTTTTACTAAGTACATCCACCTCTCTTGGTCTTAGGCAAGGGCAAGTTCCAACAAGTCCCGTATGGAATTAAATATTGTTCTAACTCCCATCCAAGTCTTGACATCATCTTGGAGGATGTAGAAGGGCTGGCACAGGACTGCCAGTGATGGACCTGGTCAACTCTACATATGCTGACACCTCTGGGACCACTAACTTGGAATGACCCCAGTGCCATCAAGCAAGAATATGAAGCAGTAAGCAGCCCATCCAAGTATTTCGCTGGGTTTTGATAATCTTGGCAACACCAATCTCCCCCTCAGGATATGGGGGTTGTTGGACTCGCAAAGATCTCATCCACTTTTAACAGGTTTTGTTGCTTTTTCTAAAATTCTGCTAATTACCTACACACCTTCCAGTCACTGGGAAGCCCAGTGAGACACTACTTTAGTCAACGCTGATAGCTTCTACACACTTTCCGTCTACTGAATTCCACATACAGGTACAGACATAGCTGTGTTGTTAAGAAGCCTGCTTTGCAACCATGTAGTTTTGGGTTGAGCCTCAGTGAGCATCACCTTGGGCAAGTATCTTCTTCTATAGCTGTGGGCCAACTAATGCATGTGAATGAATTTGGTAAATAGAAACTATGAGGAAGCCTATCATGTGTGTGTGTGTGTGTGTCCGTGTCCTGGTTTTGACATCACATGATAGTTTTAAATAAGCATTGCTGTCATGTAAGTGATGTTGAGGTTTGTTTCCAGTCTTATGAGAAACATGTCTGGCCATGGGAAAATATTAGCTTGCCTGGAAACAGGTGAGGGTTGGTGACAGGAAGAGTATCTGGTTGTAAAAAATCTGCCACAATGGATTCTGTCTGATGCAAGCATGGAAAAATGATGATGATGATGTTGTTGCTGTTGCACATTTAAGATGTATTTAAAGACAGGATTTTTTCAGATAGCACAGAAGATACCTGATTACCAATGGCCAAGTTTCAATGAGTAGGAAAGTGATATCTAGCATGATACATAGACAAATGAAATTTCTCACTGAATAACTTACACGGCTGATTTGTTTATAGTGACAAAATGTTTGTGTTGTACGTTAGTTCACTCCTTCCATCAAAGAGACATCGTCTGTACAAATGTGCCACACATCAGGATGTCAAAGTCATCACAGAGCAACATGAAATGAAATGCTCTGCTCAAAAACACAACCCATCATCTGGTCAAGGAACTGAAGCCATGATCTTGCAACCATGAGAGCAACACTCTAAACACTTTTTCGCTCTTTTACTTGTTTCAGCCATTAGGCTGTGTCAATGCTGGAGCACCACCCTTGTAGAGTTAGTTGATCACATCAACCCCCGTACCTGTCACTTATTCTATCAGCTGCTTTTGACATTATCAAACCAACACTGGCCGTCAGGAACAAAGAAACACACACAAACACATATATATTAACATATACATGTATTTATACACACACTGTAAAATAGAAGAGCAACTAGCCATAGAGAACACACCATAAACGAATATTATGTGGTCTTCCAAACCATCCAGATCAGTGATTCTCAACCATTTTTTACCTATGGACTCCTTTGATTCCTATTCTATTCTACAACACCTCCATAGCCATCTGATGTATATTAAAAACAATTCTACTGTATTTTTATAATTAGATATAATTAGGAATTGTATTAAAAAATTCAAATATTTTGTGTATTGTAGAAGTAGAAGCAATTCATTGCACATAAATTTTACAACAAAATCTTATATGGACTCCAAAAGACCATACTGACCCTGGTTGAAAATCATTGATCATTAGCAATGACCTGTCCAACCCTTGCTAACATGGAAAGCAGATGTAAAACAATGATGATGACAGTTGTAATACATATAATATATATATATATATATATATATATATATATATATATATA
>NC_069005.1:19846931-19850618 GCF_001194135.2 Octopus bimaculoides | reverse complement strand
ATATATATATATATATATATATATATAATGGGCAAGTGAAGGTGCATGGCTCAGTGGTTAGAGCGTTGATCTTACAACCGTGAGGTTGTGAGTTCAATTACCAAGCTGGGCAGCGTGTTGTGTTCTTGAGCAAGACACTTTATTTCACGTTGCTCCAGTTCACTCAGCTGTAGAAATGAGTTGCGATGTCACAGGTTCCAAGCTTTATCGGCCCCTTTGCCTTTCCCTTGGATAACATATCAGTGGTGTGGAGAGAGGAGGCTGGCATGCATGGGCGACTGCTGGACTTCCATAAACAACCTTGCCTGGACTTGTGCTTGGGAGGGTGACTTTCTAGGTGCAATCCCATGGTCATTCATGACCGAAGAGGGTCTCCTCATATATGCAATCAATGACCCATACAATATTAGGTTTTTAATTGTATTTAGATGAGGTGTGTCCAGGTTATGCACAAGTTCATGTAAGGAATACATCTCAGTACGGAAATACATCTCACCTAGTATGGCAGCAGGTATGCATGTATTGTCTTCCTCTCATATATTCGCAATATGGTCAAATGGTTAAGAAGTTTGCTTCAACTCATACCTTGTGAGTGAAATTGGGTAGATGGAAACTGTAAGGAAGCCTTTTGGTCAGATTGTACAAGAGGTACAGTCTTTGTCACACACCACACTATAATGCTGATTCTAACTGAGAATTACATTAAGGGTTCATGTGCCTAAATGTTCTGGGTATAATCTTAAGCTGCAGGACCCTGGTTCAAGAATTCTAGGGTTTTGACAAGTATGAATCCACCTCACAGCCGCTGCTGTTCGCAGGGCTACTCTGACCCAGAGTAGTATAACATGTTAGAGACCAAGCTGTAGGTTCATTAACATGTCATGGAATTGCCTCAGGTAGAAGATCATACACAGACACCCCAATGGACCTAGGACAGGTGAGGCCTTTTGGGCCTTTAACTGCTTATCTAGCAGAAGGTAACTCCATACAAATCCTGCATTTGATAACGACAGGGCTTGTGGCATTAGATCAATAGAGGTTTGACAGATGAGAGTCCACCACTACCACCACCTACGCATTAATTCAGGAGCAGGTAATTCAAATGATATCAAACGAGTGTATCTTCATCATTGAAATTAACAAAGTTCCATTCATTCATTCATCCATATATATAAATATACATATAATGTGGAGATGTAGTACTGTGTGATGCCTCTGTAGGCCAATGAGGTCCTGGCATTCAGCCAATGCTATATAATGTTACAGGAATCATACTGCTCCTCAATGAATCAGCAGAAACATCGTTTTTGTGTATAATGGGTGAGTCTTTATGTAGTTACTTGCTCTGCTATAAATAGCAGCTAAATTTCTCTCAAACCACACAGCTTACTGTCTGAAAAAAAAAGGATATATTGGATAATGTAGTCCTAGATAAACAACAGAAGCTGTTTATATTATCACTTAGGTAAGAAGATTCTCTTTGATAAAAATAACTGGCTGGTAACATCAAGGATGGTGCATCTCCTATGCACATGCTGGACTGCATCTAAAGTGCCAGGGGTGTACTCAACTGATTGACTGTAAACAGTTAACAGGCACACTGAAGTCACCAAAGCCCACAGGTACACTGTTTCCTATCACTGCTATAATGGCCTCTGTTCCTCAGATCTGCCTGGTCTTCTTCCCCTCAAACACTCCTGACCCACTTCTCTCTCCACTTATTGACATCCTTGTTGCACAACCTCATGCACTCAGCACCACATAAACTACTATGACCAGTCCCTGCTCCCCATCCAGAACACTATTCCCTCTGGAATATTCTCCCTGCTCATGTCTTTCTCGCATGTGTTAACATGCAACAGCTTAACCCATTAGCATTTAAATCAATCACCTCCAGCTCAAATTTTCTGTTTTACACTCAAACTGGTCAGATCCAGTCTCTCACACCTACTCTACAGTATCACTCTAAAAATAAACAATATAATCATTGAAACATTGAAGCTGCAAGATAATGCCTAATTAATTAAAAACATCATCATCATCATTGTCGTTTAACGTTCACTTTCCATGCTGGCATGGGTTGGACAGTTTGACTGAGGGCTGGCAAGCCAAAAGGCTGCACCAGGCTCCAATCCGATCTGGCAAAGTTTCTACAGCTGGACGCCCTTCCTAACGCCAACCACTCTGAGTCAATGTGACAAAATAATCTGAAAGCTAAAGGGTTAAATGGAATCGTACCAAATCTCACATGAATCTCCAGACTCATCAATTCAAAAACAGAAATAAATACATCTTTTTATAATAGGCAGCTTCAACTATATAAAGTTTGAAAGAAGACAGGATGGCTACAGCTGGAATGCTTTTGTGATCACAGATCTTCTGGACCATGGGCTGATCTGAGACTAAGCAACATGTGTAGCAGACTGTCTCTGATATTATTGTATTTCTAAGCTTCAAATGAAACCAATGCCAGTTTTAGAATATATCACAAATATCCCTGAATGGAGGAAGAGATAAACCTCACATCTCCCTGGACAGGATCATAGTCAACTGCAGCTAATTTCCTAGAACATCTAGTCCTTATTCCAGATTTACATTCCAAGCTCAAATGCCACTGATGTTGACTTTGCCTTTCATCCTTTCATAGTCACTAAAATATGTCAAGGATTGGAGTCAGTATTCCCTCCCACTAAATTTCAGACCATGTGCCTATAGCAGAACGGATTATTATGGTTATTATCATTATCAAGGCAACAAACTAATAGAATTGAGTTAAGTGACATTAATATTCAGACATCATAAGATGGCAAGCTAGCAGAATCAAAGAGTCTAGGAGAGAAAAATTTGAAAAGAAATAAGAATTTCTAATGAAAAGATGAAGAATAAGATGGGTAGCAATATCTTCACTGAATATTCAAAAAGTTTATGAAGAAGTTAAAGATGAAGGGTGTACAGGGAGATGAGGTTGGCATGGAGAAATGGTTAGAATTTAGGAAAAGAAAGAAAAGAAAAAGATGATTAAAGAACGGTGGAAAAGAAAATAATGAAAGAAAGAAAGAAGGTAGGAAAAGGGAAAAAGAAAGGAAAAGTGAAGAGATGAAGATGCAAAAGAAAAATCTGGAAACTGAAGAGATTAAAATAAGTAAAAAACCTTGACACCAAGGTCAAATGAAGAAGTCGGCTAATTAAAAACTCTTTTATCTTTCTCCCTTTCTCCATGTTTCTCTGTCTTTTTTTTATCTCAATTTCACTTTCTCTCTCTATCATTATCTCTATGTCTGTCTCTCTTTGTCTATCTCTCTTTATCTCTGTCTCTATTTGTCTGTCTCTCTCTTTCTCTCACCCTTTTATTTAAGATGTCGCAAAAACAAAAAATAAAAGGAAGAATGAGAAGACAGAAAAAAAATGTTTCAGAATTAACTGGGGGATAATTCTGGCCATTTTATGGACCCAACTAATCTTAAGGTAGGGTAAAAAAAAAAAAAGGGATTCAATATTAGTAGCAATGACAACAGGGTGGGGTGGAAGAAACGTGTGCATGTGGAGGAGTGCTAGTGAAATAAAAGAAATTGTACTGTAAATGTAGGGGGTGGAATAGGTAGGAAGGGGAAAAACAAAGGTAAAACCCTTAGGAAAATTAAATACAGGTATGTGTGTGTGTGTGTGTGTGTGTGTGTGTGTGTGCAT
>NC_069005.1:19843678-19845374 GCF_001194135.2 Octopus bimaculoides | reverse complement strand
ATCATCCTTTCTACCTGAATTATCTCTCTCTGTCTTCTCTCTGTTTCTCTACCTATCTCTCTTTGCATCAACCTATGTACTGTATATGTCTATCTGTGTGTGTATGTACCTGTTCGCCCTACCCCCTTCCATCACCCCCAAATTTCTCTCTCCAGCCAGCCAGCCAGCCAGCCAGCCAGCCATCTACTATTCTTCCCAACTACACACCAAAGTTGAAAACTTAATCTAAAACTGAGCACACATACATACACGCATGCATGCATGCATGCGTATATACATGTGTGTGTGTGTGCATGTGTATATACATGTGTTTGTGTGTGTGTGTGTGTGCGTGCACATATATATCTATATATGTGTGTACAAACGAAACATGTAACAAAATTCTGCTACTCAAAAAATAAATAAATAAATACAAAAAGCAGAGATTTCATAAATACTCCAACACAGTACACACACACACACACACACACACACACACACACACACACACACACAGTAATTCCAGATGCAGTATTATTCCAGTATGATATTCCTCTTCAGGTTTTATTTACCAAACCAATCCAGGTGAAAACGACACACTTGAAATATCCTCAGTCACCAATGACAGAGCCTTTAGGTGGACATATGATTTCCCAGTAACAGCAGCCTGACCATCCTCAAACTACACCCTACCACTAATCTTTAACAAGAAAAAAAAATGAATAACACATTGGATAATGTTGTATTAAGATACATTATGTCAACAAAAAATGCAGTTTGTCAGGGGTAGATTGCCTTTGATCATAGGCCTGCTTGACCAAGGTTGACCTGGGGTTAACAAAAACAACCACCAACAACTAGCACAGCTCATGTATGTGTGTGCTTGTGTGTAAGTATGTATCTGTACATACACACACATTGAGATATGTGGCACAAAAGCTTTTGAAGTCTGAGAGGTTCTGAATTAAGGGCTTGTGTTGATCAAAACAGAATGGAATGTAAAGGAACTTTCAAGCCCTTCATATACTCAAAGTGTGTGTGTGTGTATGTGTGCATAAGCAAGGAAAAAGTGTGTATATGCGAGCAAGTAGGTGAATGCATGTGTATTTGATAGGAAGTGAGCATGCATATCTTATCTTTCTTTCGGTCTTGTATATATGTATGTGCGTATATATATATATATATATATATATATATATATATATATTATTACACACACACATACTTGTGCCTATGTTATGTGTATATTGGAATATACTGCAGCAACATTGTAGGTATGTTATTACACACACACACACACACACACATACACATGTGCATGCATATTTAGTATCACACATATTGCAGGTAATTCAACATCATACCAGCATCAACGTGTGAACTTCATGTTGCTGATGTAAATGATGATGATGATGATGATGATGATGATGAAGATTATGAAGAACTGGTGAATATTCAGATGGAATTTCAGGTGATGTTGATGATGATGATGATATAGAAAGCTCACATGTCAACATAAGTGCAGGTTGTGTGACACTCGTGGATATATAAATTTAAGTATGTATACATGTATATGTATAGGTGCTTGTTTGTGTGCATATAATACTTGGTGCTTATAAAAAAAGATATGTGTAAGTGTATATGCATGAATGTTTGTGTATGTGTATGTGTGCGAGCGTACCTATTTCTGTGCATAAAAATACTTGTAGTTCAAGGC
>NC_069005.1:19842575-19843320 GCF_001194135.2 Octopus bimaculoides | reverse complement strand
ATATATATATGCACACACATACATACATGCACATATGTATATAGGTGTACACACACATGTATATCTTTATCTTCTCTTCTGTGTATCCCCCCCTCCTCTTCTGCCTCTGTAGGAAGTGGTGCACCAGCAACTCTGGTTACATACCAAATTAGTCGTGAGAAGGCCACACCTGGCCACCCCCATTCTCTCATTCTTCCAGGCTCAGTAATCGATATAAACAGCAACAAAGCTCCTCTTAACAGTAATAAATACTAACATCAACACTACTGTCGCCAACCATAACAACCTACAGACCAATGAGGGAGCCTCTATATGGCTGCAATATTTACTAGAAACAGCAGCCATAGCCTACTATTTAAAAAAAAAATTATACAATGGCCAATATAATCCCTGTATATTTAAGTATATGGGGTGGTCCCAGCTGGAGTACTTTTGGTAGGGAGCCTCTATATGGCTGCAATATTTACTAGAAACAGCAGCCATAGCCTACTATTTAAAAAAGAAATTACACAATGGCCAATATTGTCCCTGTATATTTAAGTATATGGGGTGGTCCCAGCTGGAGTACTTTTGGTAGGGAGCCTCTATATGTTGCAATATTTACTAGAAACAGCAGCCATAGCCTACTATTTAAAAAAAAGATTACACAATGGCCAATATAGTCCCTGTATATTTAAGTATATGGGGTGGTCCCAGCTGGAGTACTTTTGGTAGGGAGCCTCTATATGGCTGCAATATTTACTAA
>NC_069005.1:19833788-19842471 GCF_001194135.2 Octopus bimaculoides | reverse complement strand
CACAATGGCCAATATAGTCCCTGTATATTTAAGTATATGGGGTGGTCCCAGCTGGAGTACTTTTGGTAGGGAGCCTCTATATGGCTGCAATATTTACTAAAAGTAGCAGCCAAAGCCTAGGAAGAACACATTGAGCAATGTAGTACCTGAATGTATAAGCAAATGGGATGGTCCCAGCTGGAGCATCCAGGCTGACCAGGGGCTAAAAACAACAGTAACTACAGAACTTAAGCTTATAAGTTATAGTAGAGTTGTAGCAATAATATTATTATTACTACTAGTAATACTACTAACTACTACTAGTGGTAGTAGTACATAAGCACAAAGTTTTCAACTAAAAGTTACACATTATTGCTGGCAGACAGATGGGGGAGATTAAAGAGACAGACAGACAGAAACAACAAGACAGAGAAAGATGGTGAGATATAAAGAGACACATACAGAGAGAGAGAGAGAGAGAGAGAGAGAGAGAGAGAGAGAGGTAGCGAGGAAGAGGAAATAGGGAGAGAGAGAGAGAGACAGAAATGGATAGGCACATAGACATATCCAGGCAGACAGAAATATAGATAAACAGACTAGCTTACAGATTCACACACATACATAAACACAAGACATATAGAAACACACACAGGAATATTACACATTAGCATATTAGAAGCATTGATAGATGCACAAGAACAGGCATATAGCTTGGTGGTGAATGTTAACACCATTATTTTCACAACAGCAAGTGTGGGCCGAATCTAATTTGATCATTGAGGTACTTTGTTGATATCATCAGCATCATCATCATGGAAACAAGGGAGTTTCTATGTGGCTACTTGACCTGTAAGATTTAACAGTCATATTCCCTCAATGCATAAACAACATAAATCATTATCATCATTTAACGTCTGTTTTTTCATGCTGATATGGGTTGGATGGTTTGACTAGAGCTGGTAAGCCAGAAAGCTGCTCCAGGCTCCAGTCTGTTTTGACTTGGTTTCTATGGCTGGATGTCCTTCCAGCCATTCTGTTACATGTCACTGGCATGGGTGCCTTTTACATCTTACTAGCACTGGCCACAACCATGATTTCACTTAGTTTGACATGTCTTCTCAAGCACAGCAAATCGCCAGGAGTCTCAGCTACTTGTCATCACCTCCATGGTCACACAATCTCATATCAAGAATCTTCCAAAACAAATACTTAAATGTGCGTGCGCACGCGCGTGTGTGTGTGTGTGTGTGCAAAATTAAGGTAAACATACATTTATATTATTAGTTCCTGCATACGCCTTAGCATTACAGTTGATTGGAACCTGGATTGGGCAGTCCAAGTGCATTTGGATGCTCAACCAGAACAGATCACCAGGGATCACTTTATTGCATTAAGTTACAGAGAACTAGTGAATGTGATAATCTATGTGGAGTTTTTAGCATAACAGGAGCAGATATACCACATATACATACATATGTATATAATAATAATGATAATAATAATCCTTGGATGGAATTCATAAACATTTGATGCATTTCCACAAATCACATGTCTCTTAAGATCACTGTCTGTATTTCTGGGATGATTACAGTGTAGTCCATAATATCCATGGGTGGGTGATGGTGGTTTCATTCAATTAAATCTCATCAGTGCAGTACTAGCTACTCACCATCAATATCATTCTAACAGCCAATTTTCCATTCTCTCAGGGGTCAGTGTAAATTTCTTGAGACAAAGTTTTTAGAACTGGACACACACACACACTCTCTCTCTCTCTCTCTCTCTCTCTCTCTCTCTCTCTTTCTGTTTGTGTGTACATTGGTGTGATGTTGCATGCTATATATGTCTATGACATGTGCATGCTGTGTATCTATACAAAGGTGATGTTAATTGTTGCACAAATGAACACACATACAGAAGTACGTCAATGCCTATACAAATGTACACTGTTTACATAGATAATAACAGAGAAAGATATATATATATATATATATATATATATATATATATATATATATGCATAACTTTATATAAAATTATACACAAGCAATTAACGCACAGATTCAAATAATGCATGCTCACATGAATGAACCCCCACCTCATTATATATATATGTGCATACACAGACACAAACATACCTCTCTCGTTATATCTGTGGGTGGGGGGGTGTATGCTATTAATACCAACAGACATTTACTAATGAAAGGACTTAATACTGGAATTAGAGTCAGATTTATTATACATAGTTGTTAAAAAAGCAGCAAGCTTTGCCTCTGGAGGCTTTTTCAAGTCTGAAAAAGGTTTACAGAGGCAAAACTCTGGAGTTTTATATGAACCTGTAAAAAAGAAACATCAGAGTTTATATATATATATATATATATATATATATATATATATATATATATATATATATATATATATATGTATGTATATATATATATACATACACACAGAGACACATGTATACATCTGGTGATATGGATGTGTTCTATACCCATGAAATTTTGAGTAATGTAGAACTGAGTAAAATTCTATTAAATACATGTAAGACCAACAAAATGTGTTGAGTGCTACTTTCATTTGTTCACATACACATACATACATACATGTGTGTTCACAGACACACAGACATGCTCGCCTCTCTCTCTCTCTCTCTCTCTCTCTCTCTCTCTCTCTTCACATAAAGACACACGCATATACATATATATTACATTCTTTTGCTTGATTTGAAGCCATTCAGTAAGAGGGGCTCCTTGCTGTCCAGAGGACCAGAACAGCCACCCCAGCTACAATAAGCTTGGTTAATTAAACACAACTAAACTACCATACATTAAAACTAAACTAAACACAACAAGAACAAGAATATTGAACATAGAACACAAAATGTCTCTACAATGCAGATTAATCTTGAAATCTTTAGATTGACATCAAGTATTTTAGTAACAAGAAAACTGGTTATGAGACGTTTTGGTACAGCCACACTGGTGCCACCTATTTGGCATTGCTGACTTATTTGGCATAAGACATTTTAACCCCCCTCCCTCTCTCTTGGTTTATATGTGTGAGTTTCCTCATCATTATCCTCATGATTTAACATCTGTTTTCCATGCAGACGTGGGTTGGACAGCTTGAAAGAAGCTGGCAAGACAGAGACCTGCACCAAGCTCCACTAGTTGATTTGGCATGATTTTTATGGCTAGATGCCTTTCTCAGCACCACCTACTTTACAGAGTGGACTGGGTACTTTTCACATGGCACCAGCACTGGTGAGCTCTGTTTTGGCATAGTTTTCATGGCTGGATGCCCCTCCTGGTGCCAATTACTATAAAGAGTGGGCATATTTTGTCTTTGTGCATAAGAAGCAAAGGAAAGTTTTTATGTCAATTGTGTTCAGTCAATAAATTGTAATGTCTTCCTCTCTCTATCTCTCTCTCAGTTTTCTCTGTTTGTATGTGTATATTTTTGTGCATACATTCAGGTATGTGCATGTGAGTGTTTGGTTCCAAGTGTGAAAAAAATACTGTCATCAAAGCAGGTTCCAATATTCAGTCAGTGACGCCAAATTTTCAGCTTCCCAGCAGCTGCACCCATTCATCTCATACCAAAGAACATTGTCTCTCAAAGAAGAGATCAGCAGTAAAAGCCAACAAAACTGGCCGGACTTTCTTGGAGAGATATTCACCATTTCATTGTTAGTTTTATATCTTTATGTATTCATTTATTATCTATATATATATACATATATATTTTAGACTAACAGAAATACCAGGAGAAAATAACAAAGAAAGAAATAAAACAAACAAACAAACAAGAAAGCAGGGATGCTTGAGTACTGTCGTCAAGGTTACCAGACGTGGTTTCATATTTAGGCAATGGGCCAACGTATGTGGGAGGAGCAGTTGGTAAAAAACAGTGAAGCACCAGATTTGTATGTTTCATAATCTATCTTTAGACTCGATTCTCTGAGTGAGTTTAGACACAGCTAGAACCAGAGTTAACCTTTCGGTACCAGTCATGTACTGGGATGACTTGCAGGATTTATACACACACACACACACATATATATATACACACACGCGTGTTTGTGTGTGTCTAAGTCCTTGTCAGAGTGAATTTTCACATTTTTGTTTTTCACATTAAAACCTTTCCCAAAACTGTGTGGCCTTGCACTAATCTAAGAAATCATCATTATTACTATTGATATTGTGTATGTATTTACAGACACACACACACACATACTCACTCTCTCACAAATATAGATATACACCTTCACATACACACATAGTGAGCGCATGCACACACATGTGTATGTGTTGTCTTCTTAGGCACAAGGCCAATTTATGCTAGATGAAGTGGAGGGAAGATGTGTCTACTGAACTGACACAATCCCAAGTATATTCCCAGTATTTATTTTGTCAACTGATACTCCCTTCCCTCCTCTCACCATTGTTTTTTGTTACCTTCTTTTATCCAGGTTTTGAACTCAGTAAGTAAGCAGACAAACCTACAATGCCACACTACCGATATTGAAGTCTCTCATGCTTTAATATAGTACTTGAAGTCTATGGCACTCCTTGCCAAACTGGAGCCACCCCACGCACAGTCCTCAAGAACCAACTGCACCCTAACATTCCCACACACAAGAGTATCATTATATGGGAGATGGCAACACTTGATGACTGAAAGGATTAATACAACAAAGAAAGGATAAACATGGATCAGTAGGGATCAACATGAAGACTTCTATTCTAACTAGAATATTCTACAAAACCATGGGAAAACTATACACTGTTTATTCAGACTAATTCCTGAATCTTGGTTGTTATGGTCACATTTTGCCAGTTGTACCTCCTGGCATCTTCAATTGTCTATCATATTTAGAAACACTCTCAGAATTTCAAACCAAATTCTTTATAAGATCTAAGGAGGTAGATGGGTTTTGTTCCATTGTCCATACTCTAGTGTGTATTTGGGGGTTATTGAAACCTCAAGTGTTTTCATATTTGTAATATTGTTCCCTTGTTTAGTTAAACCAACAAATGTGAGATTGTTTGCGGGTCTATGATACAAACTTCCTGTTTTAAAGTGATCTAAATTAAAACCTTCCTTCAAAATTTTATGTTAATTTATGTTCATTTTGAGAAAGAAATTTGGCAACGAAAGGTTTGGCAACATTGTAGATAGGAATGTAACTAATATTAGAATACTCCATATGTGGACAATGGAATGAGAACACTCTGTAGTAGGAATATTTGGTAGTCACAAACCACCCAGCAATCAAACCTGGATCACAATATACAATACAAAAACAACTAAACAGACACGATCACAAATCACTCAAATACTGATTTCATCAAAACACTAAACACTCAAACTTCTGGTGGAACAGGATTTCATCTTTGGTACACTTTCTCCGACAAGAACATCAGCTACATGTTTAGAATATTTTAGCCACTAGCTTGCAGTAAGCAAGAGAACAGTATCTGCAGCTGTCATGACCATGACAAAAATGGCAGCAGCAGCACAACTGAATCATCTAATTCCTCAAATCCACCAAATCATTCCAATGGATTACTGTCATGTTGTCAAATGACCAGTGGTCTCCCTATCTCATTATTGCTGTGTGAATAAGGTGGTGAACAGGCAGAATTGTTGCTGCACTAAGCAAAATGCTTAGCAGTATTTCACCCATCTCTATGTTCTGAGTTCTCATTTTGCCAAGGTTGACTTTGCCTTTCATCCATTTGGAATCGATAAAATAAATACCAGTTGAGCACTGGGGGTCAATGTAACTGACTTACCCCCTCTCCTGAAATTGCTGGCCTTGTGCCAAAATTTGGAACCATGATTGCTATGTGAATAATTGTTCTGTTGTTGATAGTAGAGGCATCCTATACTTTGTTTACAATAAAGGAATATTTTTTTCATTTAAAAGTCTCGACAGAATTTGTGTCCATTCAGTCAACATTGGACTCAATACCAAATCATTACACAGCTGACCCACACACACACAACCATCTTATCATTACAAATGTAACTTCTGTGGTTTGGTTTGAAATTCTGAAAATGTTACTACTGAACATGAAAGAGGAGATTAGAGTGTATAAAAGCTAGAACACTGTGACTATAACAACTAAAATGAGGACATTAGTCTGAATATATCAATGTATAATTAATCATCTCAGAAATTCAAATGAAAATTAACCATGGAGAAGTTAATAATTAAACAAAGAATAAACATATATAACAATAATTAGCTAAGACTCTCAAGGAGGAGTAGGAAGAGCTAAGAAGTAAAGGAAGAAGCGCTTGCTAGCTAGACAGAACTAACTACAAAACAAGCAAGCATGTTGCAAAGATGCTTTTTTTTTTTTTTTGTTCTTGCTCTAACCTGCCGCTTCCATCTACAGACCATCTGTGGGAAAAGCCTCTGCTGCTTGGAACAGATTTTGGCTGTTTCGGTGGACGTTTTAGTGCCTGGTACCTGAATTCTTTGGGAAGTACCGGCCGCGGAGGGGGTATTTCAGGATTGCTTTCAGATCGAGAGAGTCTGATGAATACAAAAATATGAACATGTATATATGGATACAAATTGAGAATGTGTAGAGAGGGAGAGAGAATATGAAAGAGTGGGAGAGAGAATATGAAAGAGTGGGAGAGAGAGAGAGAATGAGAGACAGACAGAACAAGAGAGAGAAAACACAAGAAAGACAGACAGTATGAAGAGAGAGTGAGAGTGAGAAAAGCAGACATAGAGATTGTATGAGATTAAGACAAACAGACAGAACAAGAAAGGCAGACAGTATGAGGAGCGAGTGAAAGAGGGAGAGAGAGAAACAGACAGTGTAAGAGATAGTATGAGATTGAGAGAGACAGACAAACAGACAGACATGCAGTACGAGAGTGAGGGAGAGATATTGAAAGGGGTGAATGAAAAGATAAGAAAGTGATAAGAGGGGAGAATGTGTGTGTGTGTGAGAAAGAGAGAGAGAGATAAGAAGGAAGAAAATGAAAGAGGGATAAGAGGGGAGGATGCAAGAGAGAGATAAGAGAGAATATTAAAGAGAGAGAGACGAGGGGAGAATGCAAAGGAGAGAGATAAGAGGGGAAAATATGAGAGAGAGATAAGAGAGGAGAATGCATCTTGAAGGCAATTAAACAATACATTATAATGAAAACACACATGCGCAAAAAAAAGACAAATTTTCTCAGTTCCTATACAAAAAACTGAAGATATCTTAGACATTTTAATGCCAACCCTATATTCATGATAGTGCTCCATCACATGATATTATCACATCCCTGACCACACTGATTAACCCTTGTGATATGAACTCACCCAAGATCGCTCTAGTTCTATGATACCAATTTCTTGTTTTAAAGTGAGATAGATCAAAACCTTCCATCAAAATTTCATGTTACACTATTATCCATGGATAAGATTTACCATTATCCTTCATAAATATTCTACCAAGGAACAATAAAACAAACTAAGGATCTTATTCTGAGTAAGCAAAATAAACCAAACAGGACATTGACAACCAACAGACACATTAATAGGAATGAAAACATGTTAAACATAACTGCAGAACTTCTCTCACCAGCAGCCAATCACATATCAGTGTGATTTTGACACTTTAAGACTTTCAAATGTCAAACAGCATCAGAAAATAATTCCAATAGGCAATAGTACAAATATACAGTAATTATTTTATATATATATATATATATATATATATACATAATATCAGGACAATTACCCCCACCCCTCCATAGGATAATTTCCCCCCAACGACAACTACCCCCGTTGGTTAATTACCCCCTCTCCAATATATTAAGAAGTTTTAAATCATCATCTGTTGTCGTCAGGAGTAATTGTCCATGGGGGGTAAATGTCCTAGACTCATATATATATTTATATATATATATATATATATATATATATATTCAAAGAGAGAGAGAGAGACAGAGAAGTAGAAGAAAAGAAACTTATGAGAGCAGAACATGATCTCTCTTATTTGTAAGAAATTACAGCTAAATGTTATTTGACAGAAAACAGATGTGATGGTCATGGCTGGACACACAGTAAGGCACTAAAATGTTGATAGAGAAACGCTACATGGATCAACATTATGTGAGAACTTTTAAAGTGAAGGTCACTACAGAGAATATGCAATAACAAATGTTAAATAGGGGAAGGGTTTCCAGCAGAATGCTTGCAATAGGTATAGGTATGGTTGTGGTGGTAAGAAGCTTGCTTTGCAACCATGTGGTCTTGAGTTCAGTTCCATTGTGTGATACCTTGAGTAAGTGTCTTCTACTATAGTTCTGGGACAACCAATGCCTTGCAAATGAATTTGGTAGACGGAAACTGTGTAGAAGCTCATCGTATATATATATATATATATTCTGTATTTGTGTATTAAGGATACTATTGGTTTCATGTAAAGAAAAATATCTTAATGTCTTAATTTTTCAAGCCAATCACATGGAGGAACGGTGTTTGTCTCCATTTTGGATGAAACACCATTCCTCCATGTGATCGGCTTGAAAAATTGTTACGATATTAAGATATTTTTTCTTTACATGAAACCAATGGTAACCTTAATACACAAATAAAGAAATTTTATCCACCAATGCAGTATTAAGCACTCATTCTCATTGTTCAACACTTACTTATGTGTGTAAGTGTCTGTGTCTATAT
>NC_069005.1:19825446-19833144 GCF_001194135.2 Octopus bimaculoides | reverse complement strand
GGTAGTGCTCCAGCATGACCACAGTGCAATGACTAAAACAAGATAAGAGATACAGATAATATCTTGGTAGCAGTAATAGTGGTAGTGGTAGTGGTAGTGGTGGTGTTGCAGTTCTGCTTTTTCACTTCTCTTCATATTAGATATCAACAAAGGGAGGAGTGAAACATTTTGAACACAGCAACATTTTAGTTATCAAACAATGCTCCCCCCCCCTCTCTCTCTCTCTCTCTGCCTCTCTCTTTACAGACATGCTAAGAGGAAGGAAGGAGAGAATAGGAAGGGAGGATGCTCTTTGTTGTCTTTTATTATTTATTTTATTTATTTATTTTTGCCATTCTTCTTCCAGAATTACAAGGAAGACACTGAAGAATATTTGGAATATTTTACAGCCGAGGGGAGAAAACAAAATTAAGCATTAACATGTATGTGTGAGTGTGTGTATTATATAATATATATATATAGGTTTGGGTGAAACCAACAGGAGAGTTTCATGCATTAATATTTATCAAACTTGATAAGTACCAACACACTTATGTTTGTAACTTCTGCTAATCAATATATATATATATGTGTGTGCATGTATATATGCATAAATATGTTGATACGTCTCTTCAGATAAATATGCATATGTATGCATTTCTGTACATATATATATATATATGAGTGTGAGTGAGTATGTGTACATACACACACACACACACACACACAAACATATATATAATTGAAAACCAAGAAGAGAGTGGAGATTTATTCACATCCAAAACTTTTCTACAGCATAAATAACAATGACCAGCATATGTTCCTACTGCAGCAACTGGCCCACATTTCAATACAAGTGCACAGAACCTTCAGCAAGTGTCTTCTACTAAAGTCTCAGGCTGAATACTACCTTATGAGTGGCAATTGGTAAATAGAAACTGTGTGGAAGCGATGAACATCCTGTACCACACTAAACCCTTTGAGAATGGTACCTCAGCATAGTTGTAATCAAATGACTAAAACTAATAACATAAGAATAAAAGTGTGTATGTGTGTATATTTATGTGTGTGTGTGTGTGTGTGTGTGTGTACAAACACATCCATACACACACACTCACATATTCTACAGAAATAGCTAACAGTTTAGGAACTACCTCACTGGTGTCCAATGTCTACACAATAAATAATAATAATAATAATAATAATAATAATAATAATGATAATAACAAGAACAACAACAATCAAACTGCTAAAAGCATTTATGAAGAACAGCTGGGAAGATTATAGTGAGATTGGAACCCTCCACCACCACCACTAATGGTGGCAGCATCAACAGGAGTATGGTACAAACCCCTATCTTGTTTCATTAAGAAGTCTATATATTACATGCGTGCAGAAAGGTGGGAGTTACAGGTAAGCTTTCATCACTCAAGTCTTTGCATTGAAAAGATTGAAAGACCAAAAGACACCAATGTTTGGCTTAGCTGCTCACTTACGTTTGAATGTCAGCTAAATTGGTATTCCTTGATTTTTTTGAGTAAAAAAAGCAGCCCTTGCTATTCACTTGAAACAATAATGCAGTTAAGTAGTTTTTTGGTAGGGACCAGGGAGGATAGAGGGGGCAGGGGAAGAAAGGTGATTCTCTACCCCATGTGCCCCACCACCCTGCTTATTGTTCATAGGGAGAGACTTTGATATAAATACCCTATGTGCAAAGGAGAGGAAAAAAAAAACTAGAAAAAAATCTGGGTATTTTCTTCTACCACTAACAGAAGCACCACAACCATAACTACTACCACCACCACTACTACCATGTAACAGGAGAATGAATCTATTATCCTGTTTGTCCCCTGAAGGTTCTACACTGAAGGACATAAGAGGGAGTAGGGTATGGTTAATGGGTGCATGATTTGTGTGTGTGTGTATGTGTGCATGTCTCACACTAGAGCTTAGCAACTGGTGTTGGCTTGTTTACATCACTGTAACTTATCAGTTCAGCAAAAGAAACCAATAGAAGAAGTACCAGGCTTGAAAAAGAAAAAAACAAATAAGTAATGGGGTCGATTTGATCAACTAAACTCTTTAAGGTGATACTCCAGCATGGCTGCCATCCAATGACTGAAACAAGTAAAAGATAGAGATAAAAACGAGAACCCTTCCCCCTATCTTTCATTCAAGATTGCAGGAGTGTTTTTACAAAGTAAAAACAAAATATTTATTTTAATAGGATTAGAAGCTAAATAGACAAAGACCTTCATAGTAATATATATATATATATATATATATATACGAGGGTGAGTCAAAAATTAATGCCATTTTGTTTAGGACAGGTATAATTACCAACACAGGAACATGTATCATACATCAAAATGAAGCTGGTCCTCTGTGGATCACATCCCTACTTCTGAACATAATCACCATTTCTCTCAATAGCAATGTTCCACCTTCGAATGAGAGCATGTATCCGTGCCCCGTAAAATTCTGTTGACTGTTCTTTGAGCCACTTCACTACAGTTTTCACTTCCTTGTCAATGGACTATCATCTCTTTGGCCTCATGAAAGAGGGTTTGAGAGGCAAACATTATTCCAGTGTAGAGGAAGTGAAAACTGTAGTGAAGAAGTGGCTCAAAGAACAGTCAACAGAATTTTACAGGACAGGGATACATGCTCTCATTCAAAGGTGGAACATTGCTATTGAGAGAAACGGTGACTATGTTGAGAAGTAGGGATGTGATCCACAGAGGACCAGCTTCATTTTGATGTATGATACATGTTCCTGTGTTGGTAATTATACCTGTCCTAAATAAAATGGCATTACTTTTTGACTCACTCTTGTATGTGTATATATATATATATATATATATATATGTATGCATGAATACACACGCATATATATAATATATATGTGCATACACACACACACACACACACACACACATATATATATAAACATCTATCTTGTTTAAATGTTGTCTAAATATTAGAGGTAAATTATTATTAATAAGTTTATAACTTTACATATTATTAACTTTATCATGAGAGATAAAAAGAAAAAGAGTTATACTCGCAGCCTGTGGCTGGCCTGCAAGAAATGGCAACCAGAGATCACTTTGTAATCATACTTATGAAGGACAAATCAGGCAACGTAGTCCCCCATGTGGAAGAAAAAAAAAACAATGGATTTACTATGGCTAAAAAGCCTCTTATTATAGGTTGACCCAATCTAAACTGACCCAAAAACTAACAGCACTATTATCTTCTTAGTCCAACCTCAGAAAGTAACCTCATTAGCACCACAACCACCACCATTATCACTATTGTAAAAGACATCAAACATCAACACCATTACCACCACCATCACCACTATTAACACTACAAAAGGTGGCAAACATAGATACCATCCATACCAAATAACATTTAGCATGCCTCCCCCACCACCACCAAAACCACCATCATTAAAACATGGCAAGTTTCCCTAATTATTTTCCACTCCTTTGTATTTTTATTTACCACCACTTCTTCCTCTCCCCCACCCACCCCACTACCTCAAACATACACACCTCTTGGTGGGTATGTTATCATCATTCCTCATCATTTTGAACATCAACTTTTCCATGCTCGCATAGGTTGGATAAAGTTTATTGAGGCAGATTATTCTACAGCTCGATGCCCTTACTGTCACCAACCCTCACCTGTTTCCAAGTAAGGCAACATTTTCCCCGTGGCCAGACATGTTTGCACAGAATGTTGGGAAAGAATGACACTGCTTATATGACAGTGACACTCCTTTACATACAAAACAACACTCTGTAGCATTATTTATACAACTATTCCACAATTAATACAATATTATACACTGCTGTGGGTATACAGATATTTTGAAAATAACTCTAAGAGTGACAACTGTGCCCTGCATAGTTACAGGCCACCTTTTGGCAAGACATAGCACCCATTCAGCCACCCTCCCAGGGATACAGCAAAGTCATGGGACTGCAGCATAGCAAATTGTGAAGAGGTAGCAGAAGAGCTCAACTGAGCCAACAGTGAGTCTTGCATTGATGCTGGGCAGAGGAATCCTAGAAGATCAACAGACAGGATCACCAGGCTCTATCAAGGGAGAAACTGCAATGCATCCATAGGGACAATGTCCATGGTTGTGTAATCAGCTCATGAGAGAGTCCCTATGACTCAAGCCTGAGGACTCTATCTCCATGACCCTTTCAGGAATAGTGGATGGGGGAGCGACAGAGAGTCATGGGAATCCATGCAAGCAGCATAACTGAGGTGAGATGAGATGATGATACACTGCTACTATATAATAGTATGTAGACCTTACACCACTAAATACTACTACCAATACAACCAGACCACTACAACATCACACACTGCTACTATATAGCAGTATATACACTAGATACCACTATATACTACAATCTCACCACCTTATATCACTACTAAAACAACTACACCACTATCACATACTGCTACATATACAACAATACCACTACAATACTACTACCCAAACAAGTACAAATATGAAACTATATACAGATTCCAATATAACTACGATATGCTGCATAGTTCCAGCAACAAACAGCATCAAAGACAATCAACAGTTCTTGAATAACAGAAATACTGGTTACTGAGAGAAAATGCATACTTTTACCCCCTTCTGTCGCAGTTTAAATGAATTAACCGCTTATACCATGACAAGATAAGGATTCCTTTTAGTCTTGGACTTGTTCTAGTCTCTTGGTTGCTGCCATACTGGAGCAATGTCTTGAAGGGTTTCAGTCATTTATGTCAATCCCAGTATTTGTGTTCTTGTTTTGCAACTTTGGTACTTATTATAGCAATTCACATTTATTACACCTCTAATAAACATGGACACTGTTTTTTTTTTTGTTCTTCAAGCAGTGTCAAACATAAAGACAGACAAACACACACACAGACATGCGTAGTTGCGTATAAATATATATATATATATATATACACGCACACATATACTTGTATATGTGTGTGTAAATACATGTAAATAGATATATATATATACACACACATACATACATGCATGTATACATACATTTGTACACACACACACACATACAAGCACAAACACACACATACACAATGGGTTTCCATGCAATTTCTATCTGCCAATTTCACTCACAAGACATTCATCTATTGAAGACCCTTGCCCAAGATGTCACACAATGGGTTTAAACCTGAGACCATATGGTTGTAAAACAAAGTTCTTAAACCACAAAACCATATTTGTTAATTAATTTATAGTTTTTGTTTTGTTTCATCTTGTTTGCTTTTAATGGTTGACTCAGAGGAAGAAGAACAGTAACCAAGACCTTTCACAGAGTCTCAAAAAATTCATGAGAGAAAAACTAGAAACTTATTCCTTAGATAAAAGGCCTGGTCCAAATGTTTACTGAAGAATTACAACTTGTTACAAGTGACTATCAAAAACCATAACATCCCATGGGTAAGTGACCATCAGAAAATGACGTTTCCTTTACAACAGACCATTAGAATCCTTGACTCACACTTCATAAATGATTATCAGATGGATAATGCCCCTAATCCAGTATCCATTTAGAAGTAACAAGACCAATAGCTGAACAATATCTTTATATAAAATGACCATCAGATACTGTAATTTTTCTCTCACAATTGACCAGCTAAAGTCAACTTTTCCTTCACAAGGGACCATTTAGAAGTAACAAGACCAGCATCCAAAGCACTTTAAAAACACTTTCACCAGAAATAACAATATCATCTTCAAATGTGACCACCAGAAGTTTTAGATGATAGCTCAACTTACTCCTCAGAAGAGATAACCAGAAATTATTAGATAAAAGAAGAAAAAAAAATTACCAATGGATGCTACAAGACTGGTCAACAAACAACATCCTGTCTCACCCCACATATAAACCTGTGAAGTGAGACAAGGTGTTGTGGTCATCACTTCACAGGGGGATAACCACTGAATTGTGGTGAAGCCACAAGAATTTGGTCAGGCCATCCAAAATTATGGATTGTTGCCTTGTATCCAGCCCCAAGTCTATAGAATTTACTTCTGAATGATACCCACCCCATTCTCTCCATGTACCATGCCTCTCACACACTCTCCTTCCTCTCTCTCTCTCTCTCTCACACACACAAAATAAACTAATCCAAGAATTCTCAAAGTAAGGTCTGAAAAAATTCTGGGGTTCCACATAAAATTTATTTTATAAAAAAAACAGTTTATAAAGATTTTGTGTGTGGGTGGATATGACTTTAAACTACATCTTGTTGAAGGGCTCTGATTAAGCAGTTCCAAAGTTTGAGGAGTGTAGAACCACATTTTAGCCACTGTGGTTCCCAGGTCTACTCTAACCTGGGTAGAACTTGCCATGGTCCCAGCTATGTATTAATTAGAATATTGGGGCTTGTCACCCTATGCATGTGGAAACTGGATCCAGTGGATACTGCAGAAGAAACCTTCATGTTTCAATGGAGGGGTAAGTGGCTGCAGCAATGCATTGTAGAGTACAGAGAGCAAAATGAAGAAAGCAAGACATCTTGGTCATTCCTGCATCTGTCTCAATCCTTAATTGTCTTAATGTAGCCTTGCCAATGGATTGAAGACAGTCATGAATAAAACAGTGAGGTTGTCAGTGCACAACTCTTCTTTACTTTAACCTGCTAGCATTTAAACTGGCCATATTTGGCCCAAATATTTTATGTTCAAACTGGACAGGCCTGGCCTCTCACAATGTCATTCTAGAAAAAAAAAAACAATCAAATCATCGAAATCTCGAAGCCACTGCAAGTCATCAGTCATCCTTAAGAATGATTAAAAATGGTCCTCATTACTGATGGGCAGACATATGTCTGTAAAATGAATAGATGGTATTAGTGCATCAAGAGCATGAGATAGCATTGCCGTTCTGAAGCAGGTTCTATAGACAAAGTGGAGAGGAGGTGATGTTCATAGCTTCACCATTTTAAAATTACTCTTGGTGTATGTTTAAATATTTTTGCTATATTTAACTAAATTCACCCTCTAAAACGGTTTTTGTTTCAATCCAAGTCTTCTTAATAAAAATTAGGGTGCTAGTGAAGACAAGCTTACAGAATCATTCATATGCTGGACAAAGTGCTTAATGGCATTTCATCCATCTTCACGTTCTGGGTTCAAATTCTGCCAAGATTGACTTTACCTTTCATCCTCTTGGGGTTGATACAATGAGCATCAGTTGAACACAGTAATCAATGTAATCGACTAGAACCTTCACCCAAAATTGTTGGTGTTGTGCCAAAATTTAAAACCAAAATTAGGGCACAAGAGATTGTTTGTACATCAGTATGGGTTCTGCAAGTTTTGGAAAATCGTATGATGGGTTCCTTGCTGAAATGAGTTTGGGAACTGCTGGTCTGGTGAAATAGGAAAATGGAATATCTGTGATTTAATGTGAGATTGTGATATGGAGGAATGTGACAAAGTGTGTGAGTGTTGTTGAGAATCTTTCCTTCTATGTTAACATGGAAGGAGGGAGGTGGGTTGATAGCATGTTTCAAATCTGATAAAAGTTACCATGATGGAAGGTGAAAGGGAAGGGATTAAGATTTTAAACTAAAAAAATAAGCAAAAAAAAATAATAATTCTCCCTTTTTTTTGCTTTTACATTCTCTCTCTCTCTCTCTCTCTCTCTCTCTCTCTCT
>NC_069005.1:19818031-19825091 GCF_001194135.2 Octopus bimaculoides | reverse complement strand
AAGAAAAACAGCAACATCACTAACAATAAAATTAATAAAAAAATTTCAAAACAATAATATATTTTCACCTTCTTTTTACAAAAAGAAAGAAAGAAATACAAAATAAAATGAAATAAAATTTCATATAGCATCTAGCAGAGCAAACATAACTTAAAGCTGCACAAGCCTTGCAGTTGGCAAGCAAGTGATACCATGGGCGGCAAGCACGGATATTGTAGCTATTGGTGTTAGAAAGCAAGCTACCCAATGGACAAATATTTGAACATATATATATATATATATATATATATTTATATATATATTGCCAATTAAACACAAGCACTATACATTTGGTCTTCACTTCAGCTTTACTATTATTATTATTATTATTATTATTATTATTATTATTATTATTATTATCATTATTTTAGTGTCTTTGACTAAGCTCTTTATTCCATTGGAATAAGTAGAACAAGAGGGGACATGGAATAGAGAGTCACTGGTGAAGTCATAGGACGTGACGAAAGAGCTTTGACAAAGAAACTAATACTAATAATAACAATAATAATAAAACTGAAGCAAAGACCAAGTATATAGTGCATGAGTTTAATTGACAAAATATCAAAAAATGGTGTGTGAGTGTGTGTATGTGTGTATATATATATATATATATATATATATAATCATCATCATCCTTCAATATCTTTTTTTATGCTGGTATGGGTTGGACATTTGACGGGAACTGATGAGCCACAAGACTGCACTAAACTCCAAGGTCTACTTTGGTATGGCTTGTACAGCTTGACATATGAGTACTTGGTGACCTCTTTGTGCTGGTGCCACAAGAAGACCACACAGTTCACTCTCTAAAGTGGCTGGCATTAGGAAGGGCATCAAATCCTTAGGAAGCATACCAAAGAAGACACTGGAGCTCAGTACCGCTCTCTGGTTCACCAACTTCAATCAAACCATCCAACCCATGCCAGCATGAAAAAAAGTGGTGTTAAATAATGATGATGATAATGTTGATGATGACAATGATGATGACAATATAACCAAGAGATTATTTGTGCAGGTGCTTTCCCCACCACAATAATATAACTATACATTTTATTGTTACACAACTACAGTTACCACAACATCTAACTACCTACCACTGTTTTTAACATAGGCACAGGGCCACAATTTGGAGGAGAAGAGTCACCCAAGAGGCAAAGAGCCATTCAAGTTAACTACCATCTATCAAGGCCATACTTCAAAACAAAAACATAATTTTTTGCTGCTAAAAACTCTCTAACAAAATGTAAAACAAAGAAGCTGAAATTTTAGAATTGGCACCCCCACCATCACTTTTTGCTGCATTTTGTTATATTTTTTTAAAATAATTTCTTCATATATCTGTTTTAACTTATCAACACCAATTATACCTGAGACCAACTCTTGGTTTTATGATACAAACTTCGTGTTTTAAACTGATCTGAGTTGAAGACCTTCCTTCAAAATTACATGATAATTTATGTTCCAAACAGCTTAATAGAGACAAAGTTATTTTACTAAATTCTTTGATATTTTTGAAATTATCGATATAAAGGCAGTGTATTTTAAAAGAAATATGGTAGTAAAAGGGTTAAAGTGATGTAAATTAAAACATTCCATGAAAATTTCATGCTAATTTATGTTCCAAAAACCAGCTTAATAGTGATGAAGTTATTTTACTAAATTCTTGCTTATTTTCAAAATTAATTGAAACAAAGGTCATGTATTGCAACAGAAATATGGTAATTAAAAGATTACTTCCAAGTGTAATTACTTCAAACAAGTAATTACAAGAGTAGATAAAGAAATATAAACTGGAATGTTTAAAATTCAAAATTAGTAGAAAAGATAGACTTTAATCCTTTCATTACTATATTTCTGTTGAAATTTACTGTGTTTCAATTAATTTTGAAAATAATGAAGAATTTAGTGTAAAAAAAAAAAGCTTCTATGTCATTAAGTTTGTCTGAGGAACATAAATTATCATGAAATTTTAATAGGGAGATTTCATTTAGATTACTTTAATCCTATATTTCTGTTGAATTACACTACCTCTGTTTTAATTAATTTTGAAACTAATGAAGAGCATAGCAAAATAATTTTATAATCATCAGGCAGGGCTTTAGAACATGAATTACTATGAACTTTTGATGGGAAGTTCTTAGATCACTCTAAAACAGAAAGTCTGTACCATAAAACCAAAGGTTGATTTGTGCAATCTTGGGCATTCTATGCTGTAAAGAGGTGCTAAATTGTTGTACGAATGATGAAACCTGAGAAACCTCATAAAACAAGGCACAAAATATTTACTCCAAATTATAAACTGACTCTAATAATATGACAGAAACATTGAAAACTATTTCTTTTTTTTGTCTCTCCCAAGACAGCAAAATGCAAATCTATCATAATTGTTCTCCATGCTTTCATAAGTTCAGTATTCCATCCTTGCATGAGTAAAACAGTCTTCCCTGAAGCAGACTCTCTATAGCCAGGAAGTTTATATCATAGAACCAAGAGCTTTCTCAAACAGGATTGGCAACAAAAGGGTTAACCCTTTAGCATTTAAACCAGCCATATCTGACCCAAATATCCTACCTGTTTTATATTCATACTGACCATATTTGGCCTCTCACGCCTACTATACAATGTAATTCTCAGAATAAACAATCCCATAATTGAAATCTCAAAGCTATGAGATAATGCATGATTAATTCTAAACAATGTGAATAAATAAACATTACATTTGACAACATAATCTGAATGCTAAAGGGTTAAATAATATTAATAATGCATTAAAAATACATTCTTGCAAGTTATACTTCTGCCAAGGAAGCAACACGTGGCCTTAAAAATGCAGATATCCCCATTTCTGGAACAGTCAATTAAATCATCCTCCAGTATATAACAAGTACTTTATTTTAACCAATGTTGATCTTGCCAAGAGTTGAGTTTAGAACAAATAGTACAAAGTATTTTGTATATTGCTCTACTCATCCTACCAATCCACTATCCTTTAAAGGTAGAAGTAGTAGTAATAATAAACTGGTGGATCTGATTGTGTTATCATCGTTACTAATACAACTACTGGAACCACCAATAGTAGTAGTAATAGCAGCAACACTGTGATCACTTGTTTTGTTGGATTGTTTTTGCATTTATTTATTTATTTATTCATTGCTGGCATTTAGCATTTCTGAAACTTACGTCAAATACTATTTATTAATAATGATGATGATGATACTACTACTACTACTACTACTACTACTACTAATAATAATAATAATAATAATAATAATAATAATAATAATAATAATAATAATAATAATCATGTACATTGTTTTGTCTTGGTATAAAAGATGGCCTACAACAAATATTCTGCTCAGTACCACAGATTTGCTTCTCAGTTGTCTGACCATAACCAGCTGAGCATGTCCCTTGGTGACTGACGATATGTGCATCTCTGATCATGAGCAGAAGTAGTTGTGAGGAATTCTTTGGGGTTTGGAAAATTCACCTTTGGAAACATGGGTGTTTCATTCAACATCCTTAAACAACCCTTATTCAAGGATCTTTTGAGCAGGATGGGCTACTTGACCTGAAGAAAATATTAACTGGGCCCCACCTGCAAAGTCATGTCCTGTTTATCTTGATATGAGATCAATGTGTTGTGCACGTATGGATGTGATGCATGTGCCTGGTGTACCCTTATCAGACGGGTAGCCATGATGGGTATACTGGGCTTCGTATATTTTACCCCAGTGCCACTATGATGGCATGTGCTGCCCTGTCACTCAAACAACAACAACAATAACAATCCTTTCAAATAAAGGCTCAAGGCCTGAAATTTTGGAGGAGGGGACTAGTTGATTACATCGAACCCAGTGATTCAATGGTACTTAATTTATCGACCCTGAAAGAATGAAAGGCAAAGTCCACTTCGGCAGAATTTTAACTCAGAATGTAAAGACAGACAAAATGCCACTAAGCATTTTGCCCAACATGCTAATGATTCTGCCATCTTGCCACCTTTAAATAATAACAACAACAATACAAATAAATAAATTTAATAATAATAATCCTTTCTATTAAAGGCACAAGGCCTGAAATTTGTGGGGAGAGGAATAGTCGATTACATCAACCCCACTGGTTCACTGGTACTTAATGTATCAACCCAGAAAGGATGAAAGGCAAAGTTCACCTTGGCAGAATTTGAACTCAGAATGCAGCAATGGGTGATTAAGCATGCTAATGATTTTGCTAGCTCACAGCCTTAATAATGATGATAAAAAAACTTCTACAATTACTACTACTAGACTTTCAACTGCTATTTCTACTAGACTTTGAAAAACTACTAAATATGGCGGTAACAACATTAGCCTTTTACCAACACATGAGAACAAGATTAAGAATTTAAAGTAAACTAACATTTTGGATGAAATGCCATGAAAGAGAAAGAGGGAGAGAAAGAGAGTGTGAGAAAGAGAAAGAGAGACAGAGAGTGATAGAGAGAAACGAGTAGATGAGAGACAGAGAGAGTGATAGAGAGAAACGAATAGATGAGAGAGAGAGAGAGAGAGAGAGGCAGACAGACAAACAGAAATGATACACCATCTCAACAACTTACATGATTCTGTTTTACTAATCCTAATCCATCGAATGGGTTTGTTGTCATACTGGAGCACTGATACCAGGATGTAAAATTGGCAGTGGACAGAGGGATTAAAGCCATATCCTTGTCACATGGTGGGTGAACATTCTTAGAGCAAATCAGCCAACTTATGTTGATATTTTGGCTTTGGCTCATCCAAAGATGTATCTTGTTGGATAGATAAGTTTTAATAAAATATATTAGCATTCCCACCCAGGACCTCGAGGGTTTTATTCTAAGTGGCCTGACTGCATTTCTAGGGACCAGTAACCCAGGTAGGTAGGTAGGTAGGTAGGTAGGTAGGTAGATAAATAGATATATAGACAAAGAGAGAGGGTAGGTAGGTATACAGATAGATAGATAGATAGGTAAAAAGATAGATAGACTGATAGACAGACAGAGACAGACAGAAACATGGATAGACAGTGAGTTACATAGATAGGTGTGTAGAAAATAGATATATTGACAGAAAGATATATAGGTACGAATAAGTTAATACTAAGTTAGTAAAGTGCATAGGAGAGAGAGAGAGAGAAAGAAAGAAAGAAAGAAGTTAATGCTGCGAATTCACCAAAAGACTACTCTTTGCAAATAAATCAGAGAGTAGTAAGTCAAATTCCATCCACACACACACACACACACACACACACACACACATTCTACGTAACATTTCAACCCAAAAGAGGTGCAGTGAGTAAGTAAACAAGAAGTGATATGTAGCAATAAAGAGCAGCTTTGGCGCAGATAGAGTTCCGTAAGGGTTATTCAAGTGAAACAGTTAGTGAGACAAGAGGAACCCATGTGTACTAACGTCGTCGATGACATCTGGGTGGTAGCCCCAGTCTGACGTGGGTCTTCATAGGGATCCTTGCCTACTGACGCTGAATATGATGGTGGCATAGGTAGTGGTGGCGACGGCAACGGTGGCTGGCGGTGGCCAGTCTCCTCTGAGACAGAGGCTGGTTCGGAGATTACAATCACAGGTATTGGTGAAGATTCATGCACAAAGCGACGCTGGGAATCAGGGACAGAGTGCCCCCTAGTGAGAAAATAAGACAGTCACTTGGCGATGACAGTGCTAAAATGTGAGCTATAACATCACAACAACAACAGCAGCAACAACAACAACAATACCACCACCAACAACAACAACAAAAATAATAACAACAACAACAATAATAATAATAATAATAATAATAATAATAAAAATAAAAATAATAATAATAAACAATGGTTTTGAATTTTGGCACAAGGCCAGCAAGTTCAGGGGAGGGGATAAGTCGATTACATCGACCCCAGTAACCAACTGGTACTTATTTTATCGACCCCAAAAGGAGGAAGGGTAAAGTTGACCTCAGTGGCATTTGAACTCAGAATGTAAAGATGGACGAAACACTGCTCAGTATTTTGCCCAGTGTGCTAACAATTCTGCTGGCTCGCCATCTTAATAATAATAATAATAATAATAATAATAATTGCTTCTAACATAGGCAAAATATCATAAATTGAAGAGAGAGAAGGTTAGTCAATTAAGTTGACCTCAGTACTTGACTGGTACTTTATTTTATTAAACTTGGAAGGAACAGAAGGCAAAGGTGGCCTTCATGGGATTTGAACTCAAAATGCAAAGAGCCAGAACAAAATATCACAAGGCATTTCATCCAATGCTTTAATGATACAAAACAACAATAATAATAATAATAATAATAATAATGATGATGATGATGATAATAATGAGGGAGTATCTTAATGAAAGCATTGAGAAATTTTGAAAACAAAAACAAACACACACACACATACAATATACACATATGGCGAAAGATAGGCACTATGAAGAGCAACACATAACAAGGGCTTAGTTTCAGTAGTGGCTTCCACACTCCACTTCAACATCCAGTGTAGCATGGTGAGGGGCATCAACCTCATGAAAGGCTAAAGTGTCGAATGCAAGCCAAATAATAGAAATAATAATTAACAAAATACAGGAATGGTATACACTGCTTTATAGAACATACATGTTTTTCATCAAAACACAGTAATAATACCATAAGAGTTGTTGAAACAGCATGCAATCTTGCACTTTATCCCGTCAGCATTCTGCAATAAATATCAATACAAATATTTATGGCAGGACACTGATGAGGTGTAGTGCATGATAGCATAATGTTCTCTACAACTGTAAAGCAATTGTTTTAGCATTTTGCTGAAATATGTGTATGTTCTGAAACCAGTGAATACCATACCTGTTTTCTGTCAATTATATATATATATATATATATATATAATTGACAGAAAACAGGTATGGTATATATAATTGACAGAAAACAGAGAAAAATTTGTAGTTTGGAATCAGTAGTTCTTTGACTGCTATTTCTAAATTTTCAGTATGTTGGAGAA
>NC_069005.1:19816487-19816986 GCF_001194135.2 Octopus bimaculoides | reverse complement strand
TATATATATATATATATATATGTTTGTATGTATGTATATTAAAATACAAAATTGTTCTTGATGGTAATAATTTCAAAATCTTACCTTGTGGAGAATATTAATTGCAATAGCATCATCATCAACAACAACAACAGAAAAAACACACACACACTATATATATGTACATACACACACACAAACTATGATATAGATATAACTGACAGTGTTTCTTAACAAGTATGAATTTGTTTTTCTTCCTTTCATTCGAACATAAAATGAGAAAATTACTTTTGCTTTAAGAAAGCATTACATGGTATGTACATTGTGTATACAGACACACCCCCACATATATATATATATATACACATACATACGTATATATATACACATACATATATATACATACATATATATATACACATAATACATATATATACATACAAACATACATACATACATATACATGCATATATATATATATATATATATATATATATATATATATATATATATATATATA
>NC_069005.1:19793625-19815385 GCF_001194135.2 Octopus bimaculoides | reverse complement strand
TTTTGTTTTGAAATCTTCAGAAAGATTGTTTGGGTCAAGATTGATACTTTCTATAGCATCATAGAATCTTTGCAAGTTGCTAGATAATTTAAAGTTTGCAACATTTAACTTTTTGGGTACCTTAGGACAAGACTGTCAATTTTTAGGCAATATTGAAAAATGTATTTTTCCCTGCACTAGATGATGGTCAGTCTAGCTCACTGCTCCCCTCATGGCCCAAACACTAGAAACGTCTTTCATATCACGCTTTCTGATAAGAATATAATCTATGAGATGCCAGTGCTTAGATCTTGGGTGCATCCAGGTGGTGTTATATTTATTTTTCTGCTGAAATAGAGTGTTGGTGACAACCAGATTATTCTCAGTACAAAACGTCAAAAGAGCTACTCCATTATTATTGCATTTCCCAATCCCATGTCGACCTAAAACAGGCCATGAAACATAGTCCTTTCCAACTCTTGCATTGAAATCTCCCAATATGATCAGCTTGTCAGAAATTGGTATGTTCTTCAATAATTGTGCTAGATCATCATAAAACTGTTCTACAGTTTCATCAGAATGGAACATTGTTGGTGCATAAATACTGACAACGATAAGAAACCTACCTTTTGTCAGTTTAATATGGCATGACATGATCCATTTAGATATACCACTTGGAAGCTCTGCAATGGAGGATACTATTGTATTCTTGAGAGCAAACCCAACATCAGATTCTCTACACAAACTCTTAGGTAGGCCTCTCCAAAAGATAGTATATCTATAAGTAGGTTCATTTACTTAACCCTCACCAAAGAGATGAGTTTCACAGAGCACAACTATATCAGGGGAATATTTCTTAAGCTCACATGCAATAAGTGCAATATGCCTTTCTGGCTTCTTGTTGAAATTATCAAGAAGTGTGCGCACATTCCAACAGCCAAAATTCAAAGTATGTTTATTTTCCGTCCTCAAATATCTTACCCTGTTTATATATATTATTCTTATGCAAAAATGTTGTTGACAGTGATTTCAAAATTTTGGCCAGTTAAGCAATCATCAGACTGTATAGAGTAACCCTTCAGATGAATGTAAAATGGTTTTATCATAACTGAACATAAAACAATATATGTGTATGTGTGTGTTAAAATGAGGGTAATATTTTAAAGCTAGCTTATGAGTAACAACAGAGCATTTACTGATAAATGAATGAATACTGAGAGAAGATTCAAATTTAATTGTAAAGTCCCAGTCAAGACGAAGTTTAAAATATTATACACTATATATATATATATATATATATATATATATATATATATATATATATGTGCATACACACACACACACACACACACACACACACACAATCTATAATTTGAGGAAAGGTCACAAGAAAATTGTGAAAAAATTTTAAATTTCAAAAGACTAAAAAAAGAAAAAGAAAAATGACAAAAGGAAAATTTTTTATAAATAAAACGCACACACACAAAATAAAACCTTACCAGACTGAAAAAAAAATTTAAATATAAAGTTATAAATATGAAAATAATCAAAATATGCAAAAAATTATATTTGAATTCTTGAAAATGGATTTTAGTGACAAATTATGTAAAAGGAAGCAAAAATGTAATTTAATTAGTTACTGGTAATTAAAGAAATATATAAATTGAAAATTAATTCACACATGCATGGATGTACATACAAATTCAAAATGAAAATTAATAATCAATAAAAAAAATAATAAATGAATAAATGAAAATAAATGAATTTTTCTACATTTTTCTTTGTTTTTGTTCGGTTTTAGATTTTCCTCTACTCACACCACTCCCCATCTTTTGGATTTTAAAGGGTCCCTAACATAGGTACAAGGTCCATAATGCCAATAGGAAAGTGGTGGAGAGGGTTTAATTATTTTCATTGATTGGTTGATTTTATGAAAACTCACACACACCCCATTTTTCACAATGGGTGAAAGATGAAGAAAATAAACACTGTGGTTAAATTATTAATGCTGATCCCTTCCATAATGTTTGATATGCCCCTATATAATAAACATTACATATCCCTTCATTAAACAACAATACTAATATTACCATATACAAATATCACATATGTGGTAACAAAGTGGTTTCATATAATAACAGTTATATCACTTGCATATTCAAGTTAATACTATCCATGTAAACATTAATATCGTCCACATATAAACATCAATATCAGTAGCATATTAACATTAATATCATTTACATATTAACATTAATATTATTCATGTATTAAATGTTAATATTACCCACAGATTAACATTAGTATCATGTACATATTAAATATCACCATGTTAATATTACTATTATATTAATGTTAATAGCACCCACATTAACTGTTAATATTACCCACATATAAACAATATCACACCCAGATAAACATAACTATCAGCTCCATATTAAAATTAATATTACCTACATGTGAACATTAACATCACTCATATATTTACATTAATATTATCTGCATATAAACATTAGCATCAGACATATTAAAACTGATATAACATACATAAAAATGTTAATATCCCCTACATATAAACATTAATAATAATCACATATAAACATTCACATCACCCATATATTAATATCATTCATACACCACCCCAAAAAAAGTAGCACCATCCACATATAAATGCTAGTATCATTCCCATATCACATATATAACAATATATCACCCTATATAACAACATTAATATCTACAACTTGAAAGACAACACTCATACAATAATCATTAATGCCATCCATATGAACATTCCTCTATATAACTGGAATATCCAAGATCACTTACATAAACAGTGTGTGTGTGTATGTGTGTGTATTAGGTATAGCTGGCATTACTTTCATTTTAATTAACATAAAAACAAACAGAAAGCAGAGTATATATTTAATTATTATTCATGAAAATATATACTATAATTATTAACAGAGAAAAACAAAAGAAAACAAGGAAAAACAAAACAAAAAAAAACAAAACAATAAACAGGTAAATACCTACAGTTGCTTCATTTACCCAAAACTAAACGATATGTTAGTACTATTCAGGCAGTCGTTATTATTATTATTATTATTATTATTATTATTATTATTGTTGTTGTTGTTATTTGTTTACTTGCAATTGTTTTTCTAAATGGGTTTTAATAACAAGCTTCATTGGAGAGATGGGTTGGGTGTTTTATTATTTTTTTATTTTGCTTTCAGTAGCAGCAGCTAGGATATTCTAGAACAAACCAAAAATGTTTCTTTGCAGAAACATCCAAAGAAACAATCCCATGCACAGATTTTGCACTAGTTTTTGCACTCTTTGGGTCAAATTTTGTTTAGTAAGAAAAAAAAAAAAAAAGATGTCATGAAGGGCTGGGGGAGATAGGTTATAGAACAAGCTAGAAAATGGTAGAAGAAGCAGAAAGACTTAAAATATAATAGCAAATATATAATTAAAATATTAAAATTACTTTGTAAAAAACTCCCAAAAACTAACCCTCTTGCAGCCCCAACCATCACCTTATATATGGTTCCAAATATTTTCCTCATTTCCTTCCTTCATATTCTTCACATTGTTCTTTTATTGTTGGTGATGCTCTTCAAATTATTGTTTCATTCTTGTTAGTGGTGCAAGGCCACTTCTCACTACCATTCCCCAAGACATATTACTACAAGGAATTGTTTCCTGTTTTCAACCATTGCATTCTGGGTTGTTTGCACAGTTTTACATTTGGATGCTTTCTCCATTTCATACAGAAATACTGTCATCCTTTGAAATTGATTATTAACTCTTTACCATCATCTTCGTCGTCACCCTCATCTTCTCCATCCTTTGATATTATGACTATTGTTGTCAATATTGTTATTATTAATTAAGGTGAAAGCTGGCAGATTCATTAGCATATCAGACAAAAATGCTTAGCAGCACGTCTTCCAGCTTTACATTCTGAGTTAAAAAGTCTACCAAGATCCAAGATCGACTTTACCTTTCATCCTTTCACAGTCAATAAAATAAGTACCAACTGAACACTGGGCTGTCAATATAATCAACTTACCACTTCCCCTGAAATTGCTGACCTTGTGCCAAAATTTGAAACCATTATTATTATTATTTATAATGATTATTATTATTATTACTATTATTATTATTATTTGCTTGTACAATGCAACTTTATAGCATATCCATGTTCATGAACTAGCTCAGTATACTAAATAACTAGAAAGAAGGTAAACATACAAAATTACCAGCTGAATACCAAGACAAACTAAAAGCCTACAACCCTCATACCACTAGAACTGGATGCAAGATGGTAATGCGTCCACTAGCTGTGGCAAATAGATTGTTCTAGAGACAGCTAAAGATCAGCTACCAAGTAGTACATGAAGAAAGCCTATCAGACAAACGCACGGATGATTATCTAAAGTAGCCAATTCGCAGATGATGGCAATGAAATGCAAGAGCAAGGGTGGGGGTGTGCTGGGGAATGGACAGCGGTGGTGGTGGTGTGGCTGATGCAAAAAATGGATTTGTTGTTAATTGTGTAAAACGGAAGGGGTATAGGCGGAGGGAGGTAAAAATTAGGGAGGATAAACCAGGGTCGTAGCATGAGTGTGTGTCTGAAAATGTATGTATAAACATATATACATGTGTGTGTGTGTGTGTGTGTGTGTGTCTATATGTACATATATATGTGCATGTGTATATATATGTGTGTATATGTAGTATATGTGCGTGTGTGTATAAATATATGTATATATGCATGTATATGTTTGTATGTATGTGTGTATGTGTGTGTAAATGTATATATCTGTGTGCATGCATATGTTTAAATTTATGCTTTTCGAAAGTGGCAGAGGAGATGATCAGGTGAGGGTGGGGGTGGGGGGACTGTAGGGAAAGGTGTACTAAGTTACCCAACCTGTGTGACATCATCTGCACGCCAGCGTTGCTGCTGGACCCTGAACTGCTGCTGCCGGTGACGACGGTGGTGTTGGCGGAAGACTTAAACTCCTGTGGGTCATCATAGAGGGCATCCTCATAGAAGTTGCCTGGTCCCGTAGGGGGCACAGGGAATGGCGGTGTGATCGGTTCTCCATAGGCCTTAGTGAGTGGTGGTAGAGTAACATTGAGTGGGGGTAACGCACCCACAGACGCACTGTATAGTAACAAAGCAACAGAGGCTGCATTATATATTATAACAGAATGGATGGAGATGGGAGGAACGAGGAGAGCTTTAAAATAAATTTAAAATAAAAGGGAAAAGAAGAGCAAAAAATAAATAAAAATTCAAATTAAATAAATACACCACAGTTACTCGTGTACGAGTCGCACTTGTGTACGAGTCACACTTGTGCATGAGTTGCACTTGTGCATGAGCCACATTTGTGTATAACTCGCACCCCTAATTTAGTGATATAAAAAAATTTTTTCCCATCATTTCAGACTTGATATCAGCTTTGCCCCATGTATAAGTTGCAAACCCTAATTTTGTGTTAAATCTAGGTACAAAATTTTTTTCTCTTCATTTTCAAAATTTGCCCTGCGTATTAAGTCACATCCCAGATTTTTCAGGTAAAATCAAGTTAAACATAGTGCGACTTATACATGAGTAAATATGGTATATATTAATTTTTTTTTATTTTTTAATCAGCAGAAAGTACAAAAAAATTCAAGGACTGAGAATTTCATACATGGGACTTATCCGATTGGTTTCAAACCAATTTCTTAAGTGCCACATATGAAGCTCTTGGCCCTTGAATTATAATTTCTGTGGATTAAAAATTAAAAAATATATATATACTCAATGTTCTGAGTTCTATTTTTCCTGTCTGTAATTATGAAACCTACATTAAAAAATATTTATATGTACATATTATATAAAGGGATTGATTGTCCAGAAATAAAGGAAAAAAAATAATAATAATAATAAACAGCACTACTAATGGAATGATCTAAGAGACCAGGCCAGGCAATACATATATCTTTGGAACTGAATGTGTGATATATGACAGCCAGATGGTATTTTGAATGCTCTGGATATGGATGAGTAAATGAATAGACCTATCATGGATGTTGGTTCAATAACGAATACAACTGTTTCTTTTTAATGAGCTAATATGTGAAGATAACATTTTAACACATCTGATGATTGGCAGCTTTAATTATGACTTATACATAAACGTCTCTTCTCAGTTAAATGCTATGCAGAATCATGATAATTGGTACTGTGTATAGACATGTGTCTCTTCAGATATCTATTTCATGATGAACAAATGTTTGTTCCTTCAGGTGGCAGTGATCTATTGTTAACTTGCTTTGTTTCATGCAAACTTGAGGGTGGAACAAAGAGTAACCTTAGAAAAACAAAGTCAGCAATAAGCTGAACATGTGAACGGATTATAAGATCTACAAGGTTTCTTTTTTTTTTTCTAGCTTTTCACAAGAATAATATAATATAACCTTTCCACCTCATTATTATTGGTCTAATAATTTTTTTAACTTAAACATGAAGATGAACGAGAAATGAACAGAAGTATTAAATGTATTATTTATCTCTATATGTACAATGTTTATTATAAGTGTTTGTATACCAATGTATAAACATGTGGCATGTGTGTGTGCGTGTATACATGTGTGTGTGTGTGTGTGTGTGTGTAAAAACAAAAGTATTAACAATAACTATGACAGAATTAAAGAATCAGAATGATTGAAATAATTCTTTAAAACTGGAATTTGCTTCTTATATATATATATATATGCATGCTTACATAACCATCCATACATACATACATATACACATTGCATATAATATACATTCCATATATATTACATAAATGTGTGGGCATAATGGATATTATATGCAATATGTGTGTATTGGATGGTTGGCTACATAAAAACACATACATACAATATCATTTTCATATCTATTTTTCATGCTAGCATTGACTGAATGGGCATGAAATGTGTGTTTGTGTGTGTGTGTGTGTGTGTACAAGCATTTTTGTGTTTCCAGCTTCTTCAAACAGATACATCCTGTTTAAATATATATTATTACCATTCCAGTTTGTCAGGAATGTCAAAACACCAACTCTTGTAGCTCATTTCTACAGAAATTTCATTCACTCTAAACACCACTACAATGAGAGAGAGAGAGAGAGAGAGAGAGAGAGAGAGAGAGAATAAAAGAGAGGAACATAGAGAGAGAGAGAGAAGAGATTGGTAGTGATGATGATTAGTGTTACAGTTGCATGACATCAAACCATCTTTCTTCCCCCTCCTCCCTCACTGTCTCTTTCTATTTTTCTTTTTTTGTCTGTCTATCTTTCTAGACAAATGGAATAAAGAGGGATAGAAAATGACACACACACACACACACACACACACACACACACACACACACACATATGGGAGGAGACAGAGATAGATAGAAAGGAAAGTGATGAATGACAGAGTTTGGAAACTGGCTCAAAGCAGACAACAATCATATTCTATTGCACTGTTCTTTTGCATTAAGTGGATGCAGATTTTCCCCTCAATACTTAAATCATAGAATGTTGGAACAAATCGCAGCAACATTAAATAACATAAGGACATCTATCAAAACAATACTGGTGTCTCAGTTCCTAATAATGTATATTTTGAGGGATTCCTCGGGCCAGTTATCCATCCATTTTACCTGATCCATTTATATATGTATAGGTATGGTTGACCAAACACATACAAAGACATACTTCATTGAAAACAACTTCTGAATGATCTTAGAAACTTCATGGTGGATTTAATTCTGGTTGGAGCACAGCATGAATTTCACCTCAAGAAACTCCTCTCATTTACACTTCAATTAATTCTTTGTCTATTTTTGTTACTACTCAAAAATCTTTGTCTTCACTTAGAGAACTATTTAAAAAGGCTTACAATGGTGTCTGCTTAGAGGTACAGACAGCAGAGATAGTTTAAAATATTAGCTTCCAATTTACATTGATAGGTGTATCAGTCAGTGTGAATATGTATGGGAGGAGACATAGATAGAAAGATGTGTGTGTAAAATCTTCATATTAATGGCTAGTGCTACTGAGGCACAATACTTGAGCATCACCAGACACTGCTTGGGGTTGTAGTATGCCTTAGTGAAGGCTCATGACCAACTGGTTATGGTGTATGTGGGTATGTCTCAGTGTGCATATGAAGTATGTTGTATATCTAAGTGCATGTGTATCAAAGAGTGTGCCTGTATAAATGTGCCAATGTGTATGTTTTAAAGAGTATACATGTGTAAGTGCATATACATGGATGTGTTCATGTCTGTTCTTAAAGAGTATCTGTGAAACAAAACTTCAGGCACAAGTTTACATAACACATACACACATGCATGCATTGTAAACCTATTTACCACACACACACACACACACACACACACACACACACACTATATACACAAATCTCACACATTACATTTTTACTAAATATTCTTGTTCTTTTTTACAAAATATTTATACCCAGTGTGTATGCATAGACCCAGTGTATATACATAGATATACATACAAGTGTATCTATGTATGTATCTATCCATCCATTTTGATATACATTTTATTTCCTATCTCTGCACTGTATATTTTCTTAAACACAGCTAGTTAACAAGTGTTAACTAATTAACAAGTTAACCATTAGTACTCTGAAAATTTGGATATCTTCCTCGGTCAGTAGAGCAGTCATTTGGTTGTTCATTGGTTCACTGGTACTGGAATTATCACAGATTGAAAATATAACCTTGAAGTTCTTATTGCTTTGCTATGTTAGATTCTTAACCTACTGCAAACTGAGAAATTTATCTAAGTTTTTCACAAAAACAAAACTAATACTTTTACTCCTAATAATAATTATTATGATTATTATTAAAATGATAAATAAACTTGTTACTATGACATACAATGGCTAGCCATAACTATCTTAGTAAATACATTAATGAAACAGTGCTGCCAAAATATACAGATTCCTTTTGGGTTTCATAATGTATAAAGAAAGATAACATAGAATAATAATATGAGTCGATTATCTCTCTCTCTCTCCCTCCCTCCCTACCTCCAGTCAATCAAACAAAGTTTGCGAAAACATTCCTTGCAATATTTATGTTGCTGTTTTACTAGCATTATGTGTATCTGTGTGCATGTATATATTTTTCTGTGTATGTAAGATTGTATATATAATCATTATTATCATCATTTTATCTCTGTTTTTCCATGCTGGCATGGGTTGGAATTGTCTTGCCACGTGTCATGTTACTTGTAATATCCGACACACACACACACACACACACACACACACACACACACACACACACACACACACACACACAGCATCAATCTTTGATATAGTGTATGGCATGTGTTTTAAATAGGAGTTGAACAGTTGGGTAGTGTTCCTGTAACCAACCACTTTACACACACTGTCCAAAAGAGAGCCCTAAGAAGACATGTGACAAGGTGGTGAAAAGGGATCTCAAAAAGCTGACCCACATAAAATGACAAAGGACTGTAACAAGTAGTAATATGTGGTGCTATAGAAGACCAGCCATCAGTGCAAACCTGCCAAAATGGTGACTGTGATGGCACATCTCGTATTCAATGTATTATTGTTGTCTGTTTAAAGAGGAATGGTAACTGATCTGTTAGTATTCATTCCTGCCACCACCATCCTTTATAACAATCTTGCTTCCACCTACTATTATCTCTCTATTATTCTTCCTCACTTCTATTACAATACTTGGGTAACAAGGGCATCAAATCTGTTCATATCTAGTACATCCTACTACCACCCATATTCAGCTCTAATCATCACTTTCTCGTCCATACCTCTCTTCTTTGGCATTTACCACTTTCAATTACCATTGCCCATCTCTATCATTATCCATCACACATGCTCTTTTACCATCTCCCATTTTAATTGTTACCCCATCATGCTACCCATGTTATGAGTTCCTCACCAGTAACTAAAATATTGCTCACACTGTCTCTTTTCCATTTCTTCTTCTCCCTACCATCCTCTTCCTACAACACAGTTTTCTTTCTCACCACTCATTCTCCTTTCAGTCTTGCCCACCATTCTCTCTTCCTGTCATATTTGCTCTGAAAGAACTGGGACAACATAGACAGGACTTCCTAATCTTGCACAGAAGAAGGCAGCCTCTCTAGTGCTGGTGTCACAATAAGACACATCCAATACATTCTGTAAAGTGGTTGGTGCAAGGAAAGGCATCCAGCTTTGAAGCCATACCAAGACATAGCCCACCAATCCAGCCAGAAGAGCAGTAACTCCAAACAGGCATTGACATAGACCACAATGATCTATCAAACCCATACCAGAATGAAGAGCTGATGTAAAATGATGATAACACACACACACACACACACACACACGCACATACATATTACATTAAGAACAGTATCCAGTTGTAGAAATCATGCCAAAACAAGTACTGGAACATGACACAATCCTCTAACTGAAAGGATCCGGTCAAAGTGTCCCACCAATGCCAGCATGGAAGATAGACGTCAAATGATAATGATAATGATAGTGTGTGTGTGTGTGTGTGTGTGTGTGTGTGTGTGCGTGCGTGTGCGTGCGTGAAATAAATTGTTATATGCACTGGGAACAGTGAACTTCTTGCTTTGTTATCAGTTAGCAGTATCAGTATGGATCTGCAAAGAAAATGCTCACTGAAATTATAACAAGACCATTGGCTTTTGTTAGATTCATTAGTCTGAGTGTGCTTCTGGCTGACAAGACACAACAATGTTGAAACACCAGCTGTACCAGAATCCTTTATGCAAATGAAGCGAGTGTATTATAAACACATATTTTTCATAAAAGTGAAGCGTTTTCCACTGACAAAATACAACAATGATTAGCCTATTCATGTTTGAATCTGCCAGAACTTATTAAGAATAAATGAGAGAGAGAAAGAGAGAGAAATAATCATTGTCACCATTGTTTCAATATAGTGATTGCTCTCTGATGATGATGCTTAGCAAACATTTACTAACACTATACATATGATGTGTTCTGGAAAGAGACACTTAATTCCACTGTATAAATTCATAAAATACATTAGTTTAAAAGCCAAGCAATATTCAATAATGGAAAGCAACAATAAATATAGCAAAAATTTAACAAAAACTAAACTAAAAAATGCATTATCATACATTGATGTATTCAGATTATGTCCTCATCTGGCAAAATATTGTCCCCAACAATGTTTCAGCTGTTGTTCCACTTCTATCTTCTTCAGATATCTATAGATTGAACCCTTTTAATACCATACCAACTCATATGAGGCCACTCTGGATCTCTGATAAAAACTTCCTGTATTAAAGATATCCAAATTAAAACCTTCTAGCAAAATACTAAATCGTTAATATTGTATCTGGAACTTAAATTAACAAAGTTATTTCACTAAATTCTTAATTATTCTCAAAATTAACAGAAACAAACGTAGTTTATTTCAACAGAAATATGGTAACAAAAGGGTTAACTCTTCTGGTACCAATCCATCTGAAAACTACCCCTAATTCTATGAAACAAATTTCCTATTTTAAAAAGATCAACATTAAGACCTTCCATCAAAATTTCATGTTAATTTATGTTCTAAATACCAGCTTCATAGCAACAGAGTTATTTTGATAAATTCTTCATTATTTTCCAAATTAGTTGAAACAAAGGTTTCAACAGAAATATGGTAACACAATGACTAATTAAGGATTTGGTTTGAAATTCTTGGAATGTTACTGAATATGGCACCTGATGAAAGCTGGAGAATACAATAGCTGAAATGTTGCCACCATAACAAAAAACAAAAAACAAAGATGAGGACAAGGAAGCCAGTTTGAATAGATCAATGTATAATAATGATCATTTCTTATCTCAGAAATAAATTAAATCTATTGAATCTACAGACAAAAATTAAAAGGAGGATGCAATGAAACGAACAGTTTGTTATATAACAGAACTGAAATGTAGAAATTTTTTAAAACATATGAACTCAAAGATGGTTATGTGGTTAAAATGCTTGCTTCTCAACCATGAGGTGTTGTGTTCAATCCCTCTGTGAGGCACCCGGGCAAGTATTTTCTTCCTTTGTATCAACCTGTGCCTTTTGATTGAAAAGTATATTGTGTGTGTATATGTATCTATGGATGTGTGTGAGTATGAATGTATGTGTATACATATGATTGTGTGTGTGTGTGTGTGCATATGGATGTGGACTGTTGTGTGAAGAAGTGTTGATCTCTACCAGTGAAAGGAAGCTGTGCAAGAGGGAGATCCACGAAGACAGGGGATGAGGTGGTGAAGCATGATCTTCAAATGTTTGGCCTCACGTAGGTAATGACTAGTGACTGATATTTTTGGCAATATGCTGTGCTTGAGAAGACACATCAAGCCAAGCGAAATCATAGCTGTGGTCATTGTTGGTGTCACGTAACTGACACCCATATCAGTGGGGCGTAAAAATCACCTTTGAAGTGTTGGGCCTCATGGTGGCAATGTGGGCGATGCTGGTGTTGCATAACTAGTACCAGTGGCACGTAAAAAGCACCTTTTGAACACTGGGCCTCATAGAGGCAATGACAAGTGACATGCTTGAGAAGAAGATCCATCAAGCCAAGTGAAATCGTAGTTGTGACAGATATTGGTGCCATGCAAACTGACACCCGTGCCGGTGGCACGTAAAAGCACCTATTACACTCTTGGAGTGGTTGGCATTAGGAAGGGTATCCAGCCATAGAAACCATGCCAAATCAAACTAGAGTCTGGTCACAGGGCTGGTAAGCTGAGGCAGCCCCTCAGCTTACCAGCCCTGGTCAAACCATCCAACCCATGCCAGCATGAGCAATGGACACTAAATGATGATGATGGTGATATGTGTGTATGTGTACATATATGTGTATTTATATACATACATATATGTATATGCACATATATATACATAATGATGTGTGTGTGTGTGTGTGTGTGTTTAAACCACAAACATCAGCAAGAAAAATTCAAAAACTAATACTTTGAATACCATGTAGTATTTTGTTCTGCCCAAGTTGTACAGACACTCCTTTCTCAATCTCGACACTGAATATACAATAGACCCATAACTAATGATCCCTACAGTTCACACAGATACATGATATTAAATGCATACACAAGGACTCTTTTTTTATTAAGGGATGAACACCACAACATCACTACTACATATTTTTATAAGGAACTAAAATTGAAAGCAAACCCAACTAATACCCATATTTTACTCAAGCCAACACAAAAACCTCAGCATCAATGCCTCACTAATCCCTTTTTCTTTTATTGACATTTTTCAAAACTCCTTGACCTACTGGAGCATTTTGGATGTGACAGCTAGAGGGGAGGGACCTGCACAAGTACTCGACTGGTACTCATTTTCAGATGAGAAGACTGGGGTAACGTGAAATAATGCACTGCCCCGTCCAGGGATTAAACCCATAATCTTATGCTCATTAGGTTAATACCCTCACTACTAGGTTATGCGAGTTTGTTTTGTTATCTACATTTCAACAATAGAGCTTTGTCTCTTTGTTAGAAATCAGCTCTCTTCTTACAGGAAGATTACAAATAATTGCAAACCCAAAAGGACAAATGAATGAATGTACATACATATATACATGTGTATGTCCATACATATATACATACCCACATACACATGTACATACAAACATATGCACATACACACACAGGTATATACATATGTAGAAACATACATATATGTATACAAGTTTGTATGCAAAGACCAGTTAATATATTATGTAGATTAGCAGTTAATGAGCTCAATGAGCATTACTCTTGCTCAACATGAAGATCTGAATGATTAAACATATATTTGTGTAACAATGAAACTGAGTAATGGCTGCTAATCTACATACATACACACACACAAGTGGGGGGGGGGCAATGTATAATGAAGTAGATAATATTTGAGCAGAAAGTAAGTAGATAGGGTTACAATCCAAGCTGCATCCTCATTATTGTAGTTCCCAGTCTAAAGAATTACAAATAGGAGATGTCTTACATGTCTTTCTACATGTATACCTATAGAACTACTATTAGTAATGAGAAGCATGTTTAATGAGGAATAAATAATACCAAAAAGTTTTTCCAATTTTCTGTGTTGATTGATATATATATATATATATATATATATATGCAGATGTGTGTTGTCAGGTGACTTGTGACCTGATGAGACATCTGCACCTTTGATACACCACAAGTGTTTGTACAGCATTTCACCCATGAAACACAGGTGCATGATGGGTCAAAATGATCATAGTGAATAATAAAGAGTCTCAGGGATTTCATTTTCTTTCTCTCATATTTTATAGACCTGATGGATCCAAAGGAATTCCTGAAGTAACTCCAGTGGCATTTACATCCATACTCTGCTGATGACATCAGGTGGCTGAAATACAGTTTATGGGCTTTCAATGGCACACTACAAGGTATGGTGTGGATTTCCGTCCCGACATCCGAAACTCAAAGTTTTATCATGGCTACCGAATAATTGCCACATATTATTTACATATATATATATATATATATATATATATATATATATATATATATATATATGTATTTATTTATTGTACATGCACGCAGGTGCGCGCGCGTGCACACACACACACACCCCAGACCTTTCTTTTTTCTTCTCATCCAAATTTTCCACTGATGGCATTGATTCGCATATGTTCAGGTTATCCATCAATCACATCAATTTTACAAATCACACACGTCTAGAACACTAGAGAAGATCTCCAAACAATTGGATGGTACTAACTAATAACTAAATGACATAAAAACAAAAAAATAATACAAAAATACAAAAAAAAAACAAATCTCCAAATGGATTTAAGTGGATTATCTGTCATGAAGCATTTACCCAAGACAGCAAGACATTATTACACAAAGATCTATGGAAGCACTGATACACCCAACTCAATTTCTGCTTGAAAATGTAAGGGTGACAGAGCCAGCTAAACCCCATCCATATCTGCAGTGTATATAAATGATTTTCATTTTACTGAATGTGTAAACAAAAATGGTGGTGGAACAAACAAAAAATATAATTATGAAATATTAAAAAATATCCATCATGAAGCACCTCATGTAGATATGTTGAGGTGCCTCAGTTAGGCACTTTAAGAAATTATCATCATGAGGCACCTTAACCCTGGTGATCTATTGGCTGCATCATTCCTGACTTTCAAGAGAACACAGCCTGAAGAATTCTCAGACATTAGCAAAGATGGAAAAAGAAAAGCAAAAAAAAGAAAGAAATATCAAGACCAAAAATAAAAAAACAAGAATTCAGACACTAACAACAACCAGCCAATGAAATCAAAGGTGGGCGTGGCTTAGAGAACTTACCCAACGGGAGGGGGCGGGACTCCATGGTCCAGTTCGTGCAACATGGCATCTACATTAGCTCTGTTGTTGGTTTCGACACGGTTTGGTTTTGGGGCAACTGGGGGTTGAACAGATTGGCTACCAGTTGATGATGGAACTTGGCCAGGAGATGTGACCACCCTTTGGGAGTTTCCATTAACAAACTGAGATTGATTAGCTGCAGTTGTAGAAAGAAAAAAAGAATATGATCAATGAAAATAAAAAAAATATATATATCAGAAATTATAATATTTAGTTTATTTTGTTGCTTTTGTTTAAGAAATTTGTTTACATTGGTAATGATGACGATGACAGTACTAGTGGTAGTGATGATGGTGACAACAATGACGATTATGATGATGATGATGATAATACTGATGAGATGATGATAACGATGGTGATGATGATGATGACAATGATGATAGTTGACTTAGATTGAACAGAACTCTGATCAAAGTTGTTCCCTCGGTGACCACCCCATCTTTCTACTTCTATTTCACAAAGTGCATCTAAAAATACTTACACTCCCTCTTTTTTTAAGATGACACAGTGTGAGTTGAGGGAAATTTGGTTACTATTTCTATGTGATGCATGTTTGCATATTAGTAAGTACATGACTCTGTGTGTGTGTGTGTGTGTGTGTGTGTGTGTGTGTGATACATATATTAAGTTGGAAAGGAAATCATGTCACATTTTTGACAGTCACTTTGGTGGTACTTTTTTATTACTTAACAGTGATATTAAAATTTCTAATATTTTTTATTCTTTCTTTCTTTTCTTTCTTTCTTTATAGCATAGGTTATTTTAAATCAAAGCAGTTGAACTTGTAAAGATTTTACCTATTTAGCCCTTTAGAATTCAAATTACTCTGTCAGAAGTAATGCTTATTTATTCACATAGTTTTAAATTAATTGTGCATTATCTCATAGCTTCAAAATTTTAATGAATGTGATTGTTTATTTCTAGAATGACATTGTAGAGTATGTGGGAGAGGCCAAATCTGGCAGGTTTGATCACAATCAGGTGCAATATTTGGACATGGCTGGTTTAAGTGCTAAAGAATTAAAATGAAATAAGATCAGGCCCATTTCAAACATGCTGCATGAATTCAAATGAAGCTCTTCAGTAATGGAAGTAACAAGAAACAATTGTTCTGACAATGGAAATGAAGCTTCTGTTTCAAATGTGTAGCATGTCTAGAAAATGCCAATGGTAATTAGACCAGTTTTGTTTGGGAAATTTTTCTCTCACAGATTCCCCCCAATCTGGATAACCAAATTCTGTCAATGTTAAACTGATAACCTTAGATGAGGAAAATCCATAGCAAATTGCAGGAAAATTAGCAAAACAGTTCGATCATAAAACACTTTCATAAACTAGAAAAAGTGTCTAAACTTGGTCAGTGGGTCCCTCATCATCTGAATGCATCTCAGATTAACCAAAGAGTTTCCCCCTGCTTGTCATTGAAGAGTAGACTTACTACAGAGCCTTTTCTGAGTAGAATCATCACAAATGATGAAAAGTGTGTTCTTTATAATCATATCCAATGAAAACCACAATGGCTAGCATCCAATGAAAAATGGAGAATATATCCCCAAACCAGGACTACACCTAAAAAGTTATGCTCTGTATTTAGTGAAACATGAAGAGTGAAGTCTATCATGGAGTGTTAAACTAAAAAGAAACAATTAATGCAGAGAAATGTTGACATCAATTGGAAGCACTGCACAACATTTGCAGAAAAAGCACCCATCATTGCTCAACTGTAAATAGCTGTTGTTCTTACATGATAATACAAGACCACATATTGCCAAACTCACACAGTAAAAGATTATGGCACTAAATATGCAAGTTTTGCCTCATCCTCCTTATTCTCCTTGTCTTGCTCCATCTGACAATGATCTTTTCAAATCATTGCAACATTATTTAGACGGAAAACAGTGAAGAGGTTAAAAATTATATCAAGTGTTTCTTTGCTTCAAAACTTGAAAAACTTTACATTTTAGAGATCAAAATTTTGCCCAGTAAATGAGATTATGTTGTCAATAATGAAGGAAATATCTTGATTAAATATATCAATGATGACCAAACAACTATGTTTCTCTCCTAGCTTGAAATACAACAGGACTTCCTTTCCAACCTCTGTGTGTGTGTGTGTGTGTGTGTGTGTGTGTGTGTGTGTGCGTGCGTGTGCGTGTGTGTGTGTGTGTGTGAGATAGCTTAATATGAACTTGTGTAATCTGCTTACAATGTGTATATGCACCGTACATGCATGCTGTGTCATTTTAATTCTTTGGAAGAAAACAAAAAGAGAAATGACTCACAGTTGGTTCTACGATTGACTTCATCCAGGAAATGAGCAGAGTTCAAATCCTGCAAGAGCTGGTCAAGCTCTGACAAGTTGCTGTTGATTGTCGACGACATCTGTGAACTGGCGTTGGCACCAAGACTGCTGTTGCTGCCGCTGCTCACCGAACCAGATCCAATTGGTTTGTTGTAACCTACAGGACTGAGTCCTGGCAGACTGGATTGAGAAAGGGTCGAACTAGCACTGCTTCTCTCCTGGTGATAGGTGGCACCACTGTTGCTACTGCTACTAGATGTCCTTTCACTGCTGTAGCTGTGATGATGCTGCTGTTGTTGCTGCTGTTGATGATGATGATGATGGTGATGGTGGTGATGGTGAGTGGAGTTCTCTTGGGCAATGTGCTGTTTCAAACTGGAACACCCATGAGCCTGGATTTAGAGGAAAGAAAGATACGCAATTATTAGATTGGGTACTATTGTTATTTTACAGATTTTTAATAACATTGGCACAAGAAGGGTAGTGCCTAAACCCAAACTGGTGAGGTTGATGTGACCAGTGACCAACCTGGACATCTGCAGGGTCAATCAATTGTGAGTAAATGAAACAACCAGGAATTTATAATCTAGGTCCATATAAACACCACTAAATACCCACAAGGAACCTTAGAGGTGCATGTGTGACTGCAGCTAAGAAGTTTGCTTTCTGGCTACACAGCTTTGAGTTTACTTCCTAATCACAGAGTGTGGTGCCTCAAGTACCTTCTACTAAAGCCCCAGGCTAACCAAAGCCTTGCTAGTGGAGTTGGTAGATGGAAACTGAAAGAAGCCTGTCATGTGTGTGTTTGCTTGTTTTGACATTACATACATTAAGCCAGTCATTAGACAGCCCAGGGTCACATGACTGGGGTCGGAATTCTTTCTGAATTTCAAAGTGAATTTTATTTTATTATAATTTAGAGAATGATGAGGAGCAGTATTCATAGCTAATGGCCTATAACAGGCATTCCCAGACAAGTGAAATGACCTCCAGAGGGTTGCAGCTCTGGATAGAGGAAGGATTGGGGGAAGAGTTTGGGAGTGAAGGTGCAAAACAAAAGAGGTAAAATACAAAAGGGTCATCAGAGACCCTAATATTCAATCCTAACAAGGATGACTAGTTTTGAGGACATCCAAACCCCTACAATTAAGTCCCAAACAGAGATGATTATTTTCTAAGCAATCTGAGGGTCTAAAATTTAATCCCAAGCAGTAATGATTACTTTTAAGGTGTCTGAGACCTCAAAATTTCTATCTCAGCTGCAAAGAAGCTAGAATCAGGTAAGTACTTTATTTCTCCACACGCACGCACACAAAACAGCTTCCTGGTCTTGTCTGTCCATTTGGTCACTATTTCAATGTTGAGGATGAGAAGATTAACTTACTTTGTCATTGCGCCTCAGCTGTGACGTGTCGTTGTGGTCGGTGAGCTGGGAGGGGAGAGGTGATGGGGTGGATGTACGCGGAGACGACTGTGAACTCACTATGTCTGGCCGCCGATTCTGGTATTGTTCCTGTTCCGCCTGTTGCTGCTGGAATGACGAAATGTGCGCGGTTGTAGACTGCAGGTCAGCCAAAAGGGCATCTGAAAATAATAAAAACAATATTAATAATAACTGACTCAATTTTTGGCACTAGGCCAGCAATTTTAAGAGAAGGGGCAAATCAGTTACATCGATCCCAGTATATGACTGGTAGTTATTTTATCTAACCTGAAAGGAATAAAGGCAAAAGTCGAACAACATTAATAATAATGGTTTCAAATTTTAGCACAAGGCCAGCAATTTCAGGGAGGGAGCAAGTTCATTACATCAACCCCAGTACTTAACTGGTACTTCTTTTATCAACCTCAAAGAGATAACAGACAGAGTCAACTCAGAAGAATTTGAACATAAAGAACATGAAAAAATACTGCTAACCATTTTGTCCAATGTGCTAACAATTGTTCTAGTTCATTGGCACAAGGGCCAGCAATATTGAGAGCAATCGGCCAGTCAATACCATCAACCCCAGTAATTGAATGGTACCTCATTTTATTGAGCCAAGAAGGGTTAAAGTTGACCTCAGTGGGATTTGAACTCAGAATGTAAAGAGCCAGAATAAATACTGTAAGATATTTTGTCCACTACTCTAACAATTCTGCCAATCCACTGAAGTTTTCAGGGAAAGAAGTGCCTTTTAATGTATCAGTTACAATGAATGACTGAATACACCTAAAAGAAGGGGCCCAATGGTTCTAACAGGACAGCCAAAGGAGCATACTGGCTTGGCTCACTAAGGACTCTGCCCTTCACTTTATAGACAAAGCAGACATTGCTGTGTGGTGAAAAATTTGCTTCCCAACCACATGGTTCTGAGTTCTGTCCCTCAACATGGCGCCTTGGGTAAGTGTTTTCTACTATAGTCTAGCCAATCAAAGCCTTGTGAGTGGATTTGGTAGATGGAAACTCAAAGAAGCTTGTCATGTGTGTGTGTGTGTGTGTGTGTGTGTGTGCGCGCGCACTCATATGCGTGTGCATGTTTTAGTGTCTGCTCTGTTTGTCCCCCACCACTGCTGGACAACCGATGTTGATGTGTTTACATCCCCAGAACTTAGCAGTTCAGCAAAAGAGACAGATAGAATAAGTACAAGACTGGGAACAATTTATTCGACTAAAAGTTCTTCAAGGTGGTGCCCCAGCATGGCCACAGTCTCATGACTGAAACAAAGAAGAGATAAAAGATATATCATCATCATCATCGTCGTTTAATGTCCATTTTCCAAGCTGGCATAGGTTGGATGGTTTGGTAGGAGCTGTCCAGGCTCCAAGTGTCTCTTTTGGCATGGCCTTCCTACCGCCAACCACTTTACAAGGTGTGCTGAGTGCATTTTATATGCTACTGGCATGGGTGTTCTTATGTGGCATCAGCACAAGTGTATTTTACTTGGCACTGGCACAATCAATATGTATGTATGGGAACATCTGTTGAACACTTTGATGAAAAACACCTTACTAAGACTACCACCAATTTTGATATACTCTCTGGAATATGCCTGTATCTTGACATATTTGTGTGTGTGATCTTCTTCAAGAGAGCACAACCGACTATGCATATATAAAAATACACATTTGGTCAGAGGAATTAAGTGGCTGCCAAAACAAGGAGACAGTTCTGTTTAAATTAACATGAATCAAGGGACATCAAACATCTTTTTTATAATTTTTTTTTTTTTTTTGTGAGGGGTTGAATGTCTACTTTAGATAATCTTAAATGTTAACGCTTTCAACAACCAACGCATCCATCCACCATAAAAAAAAAAAAACAGCCCTGGTACCATCTTACCAATCCACCTGCACAAGACCACCCATATCAAGCTGCTTGCATTTAATAAATCAAATTTCTTTTCTTTTCTTTTCTTTTCTTTCTTTTTACATTTATTTTGCAAAAATCTTATCAAATGAATGATAATATTTTTAACACACAAGATTTTAGTATTTCAGTAGATAAAAGTTCCATAATAATAGGTTTTCTTATGTTAGAAACAGATGGAAGATAATTACTACTGAGAGAGGAATAACAAAAACAAAGCACAAGACACACACATACACACAAACACTCACTTTCTCTCTCTCTCTCTCTCTCTCTCTCTCTCTCACATAAATATTAATTGAACAAATCTCAGAAAATAGCACTATCGAAACATAAGCCAAAGTTTGAGTGGCAACACGAGCAGACGTTTCAAAGATAAATTTTGGGAAACTTGCATAGAATCAGTGAAACTTAAATAACAGCTACTTCTCAGGTATGTTGCTCTGGTATTCAGTGAGAATGGTTAAGATGAAATCCAGACAGCATCACTTCATGAAGGAGGGAGAGAGAGAGAGATAGTGGGTGAGAGTGGGTATATATATATAGAGACAGACAGACAGACAGATATACAGATATAGATGTGTGTGTGTATGTATGTATGTATATATAT
>NC_069005.1:19790586-19791696 GCF_001194135.2 Octopus bimaculoides | reverse complement strand
ACACAGACACACAAACATACACACACACATGCATATACATATATGACAGGCTTCTTTCAGTTTCTGTCTTCTAAATCCACTCACAAGACTTTGGTCAGCCTGAGGCTATAGTAGAAGATGCAGTGGGACTGAACCTGAAACCATGTGGTTGGTAAGCAAGCTTCTTACCACACAGCCACTCCTACACCTATTAGGTATGCTAGGTAAGTGCTGTAACGGATTACTAGGGCTCCAAGATTATGGTTGAGATGGTAGTTGAACTTTTATGCTTCTATTTTCTTATTTCTCTCCATCTCTTTATTCTTTTACTCCTTTCCTCTATGTCATCATCTCATTAATATATACCATTCTCATTTTCCCTATTTTTCCCCCCCTATTTGTCTCTGATGATGGAATATCCCATACTTAGGGATATCCCAGAAACAGCTGTAAGAGTTTGAATTTTTTCCAATAATAATATTGTATATAACTTGAGATGTTTGCCTTGCCTTAATGTTTGTTGTCCTCTTTAACAATTATATATATACACACACACACACACACACACACACAAACATGCATCATACACACATATATAAACACATGACAGGCTTCTACTTTCACAAAGTATTGGACAACCTGCAACTATAGTAGAAAACACTAACCAACTACATCCATACAGTGGCAATGAACCAGATATCACATACTTTCAAAGAGAACGTCTCAACTACTTGGCCAAACTTGTAGTTGAATATATGCACATGCATGTGTGTGTGTGTGTGTGTGTGTGTGTGATAATTATCATCGTGTAATGTCCACTTTTCCATACTTGCATGGGTCAGGGAGAATTTGTCTCTATGGTCAGATACCCATCCGATTGCCAACCCTCATCTATTCCCAAGCAAAGTAATATTTCTCATGGAAGACAGGAAATGAACAACACCACTTGTATGAAAGTGATCCTCGTTTACAACGATCACGGAATATCAGGACAAGGAATATCAGTATACACATACACACATACATATGTGTATGTGTGTGTGTGTGTGTGTTAAATAAAATGAAACAACAAAGCCAAGGTTGTGTGGAATTTTTATATATATATATATATATATATATATATATATATAT
>NC_069005.1:19787557-19790370 GCF_001194135.2 Octopus bimaculoides | reverse complement strand
TATATATATATATATATATATATATATATATATATACAGCTTATGTTTATTTTAGGGTACAAAAAAACAAGCATTACAGTACTCAGAACTCCCTTGTGTCAAAATTTAAGTCTAATATACATTTGTTTACACACACACATACACACACACACATGCATAAGGTAAACTGAATTATATACGCAGACATAAACACTCCATCCAAACAAGCTTATGGTTGATTGCATTCATTAGTGGATTGAAGAGAAAAGTATAAAGTTCACTGACGAATGCAGGTGAGCATATGGTTGATTGCTTGAAAACATTTAGGTGCAGATATGTAACTCTTTTTAACTAAATAATAATAAAAATAATAAAAACACACAGAAGTATACATATAACATTACTTTAAGCTCCAAGCTAGGAAAGGCAATCCTCAGACATTTTGCAAATAAGTATTGATGATGATGGTGATGATGATGATGATGATGATGATGACAACGTCAACGATGACGGTGGTGGTGGTTTCAAATTCTGGCACAAGACCAGCAATTTCAAGAGATGGACTAAGTTGATTACATCAAACCTAGTGCTTAGCTGGTACTTATTTTAACCACCTCAAAAGGATGAAAGACAAAGTCGACCTTGACAGAATACTAATAATAATGACTATAATAATAATGGTTTCAAATTTTGGCACAAGGCCAGCAATTTCAAGGAAGGGGGTAAATCGATTACATCAACCCCAGTGTTCAACTGTCACTTATTTTACTGACCCCAAAAGTATGAAAAGACAAAGTTGGCCTCAGCAGAATCTGAACTCAGAATGTAAAGTTGGACAAAATGCCACTAAGCAATTTGCCTGGCAGGCAAACAATGCTGCCAGCCTGCCACCTGAATAATAATAATAATAATAATAATAATAATAATAATAATAATAATAATCCTTTCTACTAAAGGCACAAGGCCTGAAGTTTGTGGGGAGAGGATTAGTCAATTACATCAACCCCAGTGTTTCACTCATACTTAATTCATCAACCTCAAAAGGATGAAAGACAAAGTCAACCTCGGCAGAATTTGAATCAGAACGTAGCGACAGGCAAAATACCACTAAGCATATTGCCTGGCATGGTAATGATTCTACCAGCTCCCTGCCTTAACAACAACAATAATAATAATAATCTTTTTCCTTTTTTGCTATAGGTTCATGGCCTGAAATCTGGGGTGAGGGGTAAGTCGATTTTATATTGATCCCAGTGTTCAACTGGGACTTATTTTATCGACCCCGAAAGAATGAAAGGAATAGTTGACCAGCGAAATTTGAACTCAAAACATAAAGATGGACGAAATGCCACTAAGCATTTTGCCCGGCATGCTAATGATTCTGCCAGCATGCCACTTTTATCATGATGATGATGATGATGATGATGATGATGATAAAAATAATAATAATAATAATAATTATCTGGTATCAGATAACAGTGAAAGTCAAAGGTTTTGGAGTGACATCTGGAGCAAAGACAAGGAACACAAAAAAGATGCTGAATGGTTGCAAGAACTGAAACAAACAGTAGTCTGTCTAAAACAGGCAGAACTAGTCATTTCAGTTAGGGAAGTGAAGGAAATCAGCAAAAAAATGAGCAACTGGAAAACCCTGGAGCCATTTTGTCCACACATTCTGCACTTATCACTTTCTGCTGTGTTTTATGTAGTTTGTTCTTAGTGCTTGCACTTGGGCAGCAAAGATTAGAGCCTCCGTTTCCGGTTTTAAATCACTTTTAGTCATCCACAGCCATCTTTTTTCTCTGTCTGTCTTATCTTCAATATCCCTATGAAATTGACCATGCATTCTTTTCTTTACCTACCTATTTTCAGTTTCATTTGTTTTCAATTTCTTGTACAGCGCTTTATCTTTGCAATCTTTCATCCTACACAAGCCTGACCTTCTTACTTCTAATAATGGTGGTTCTGTGGCATTTCTTACATACCATGCTATCTTGTTTTCTTCTGCTCTAATGCTGTGTTCATATCCAATAAATCCTCTTCCCCTTCTTTTTCTTGGTATATACAGTCTGTCTGTGTCACTTTTTGGGTGGAGTGTCCCATATCTAGTTAGCAACTTCCTTGTCTTTCTGTCTAAGCTGTTTAGTTTGTCTACTGTCCATGCGATTACCCTTGCTCCATATCTAAGGAGTGAAACCGCCGAGGTGTTGATAGCTTCAATCTCATTCCGTCCGTTTAATTTCAACTTAAGAATCAGTCTCATTCTCCGCAAGTACCCCACCTTAAATTTTTCTGTTATTTCTTTCTCCATCAATTTATCCAAAAAGTATTTAGTTCTTCTTCTGTCCAAACCTATCATTCATCATCCTCATCATTTAAATGTCCACTTTTCAATGCTTGCATTGGTCAGACAGAGTTTACTGAGGCAGATTTTCTACAGTCAGATGCTTTTTCCATCACCAACATTCACCAGTTTCGAAACAAAGTAATATTCTCCCTTGGCTTGACACTGCTCATATGACAGTGGCATTCATTTACATGTTACTATGTCAAGACGAAGAGTCACAAATGCACACACTTTTGCATTCACATATATACATACACACATATGTGCATATATATATATATATATTCCTCCTGATGGAGTGCCCACATACAGCTGTTGCTGAAAAATGTACAACTATATATAAGTTATAAACAATAATCTTCTATAATGGTATATGAATATATACCAACTTAAGGCTGGTTTGCTGTGAGAAACAAATGTTATGATCTACTATTAAAGCCTGGTATCTTCCATCCTCGTGTGTGTGTGTGTGTGTTTGTGTATGTGG
>NC_069005.1:19783691-19787547 GCF_001194135.2 Octopus bimaculoides | reverse complement strand
GGGGGGGGGGGGAGACACATGGCTCAGTGGTTAGAGAATCAGGTTCACAATCATTAGGTAGTAAATTCAATACCCAGACTGAGCAGTGTGTTGTGTTCTTGAGCAAGACACTTTATTTCACATTGCTCCATTTCACTCAGCTGTAGAAATGAGTTGTGACGTCATTGGTGTCAAGGTGTATCGGCCTTTACCTTTCCTTTGGATAACACTGGTGTAGAGAGGGGAGGCTGGTATGCATGGGCGATTGCTGGTCTTCCATAAACAACCTTGCCTGTACTTGCCTTGGAGGGTGACTTTCTCGGTATAATCCCATGGTCATTCATGAATGAAGAGGGTGTTTACTTCATATATATAACTGTGGGCTTCTCACAGTTTTTGTCTACCAAATTCACTCACAAGGCATTAGTCGGTCTGGGGCTATTGAGGAAGACACCTGCCCAAGGTGCCAAGCAGTGGGACTGAACCCTAAACCACAAAGCAAGCTTCTTACCAACACAGCCATTCCTGTGCTTACATGTAAGAAATCATAAATAGAACTGTAACACTGCTTAAAAATGGGTCTTCTGATTGACTCATGCTAAATTTTGCACAACAGTGTTTAAAAATACAACCCCTCTTAAGGGTTTTGTTAGAGAGGCACAGATTCCAAAAGGCACAGTGTGTGTGTGTGTATATATGAGTTGTCAACCATGTGGACTAAACATAAAAGAAAATATTATGTCTATTTATAATAATCATTAAAATGTGGCTTTTTGGTAGTGGTGGGGGAAAGGGCTGAGGGTCCTTGTCTATTTTTGGTAAGTAATTAGTCTCTGAAGGTGCTCATATATCAGAAGGTTAAAAGGGAGAATGTTGTGGAGAGAGGGAGGGCAAGGGAGGATAGGGGCTAGATGAATGTTATTAAGGTATCTACTTCAGGTTAAAAATCAAAGTAAAGTGCATAGCGAAAGATGATGGGGTGGGTTTAGGGAGAAGGGCACAGGGTTGTAGAATATGATAGGGGAGGAGAGGAGATGAGAGGGAAGTATGGAGAGCAAGAAGAGGGGGAAAATATGAGAGGAGAATAGAGGTGTTTGTCATTACTGCACATTCCATACTAGATAGCTTAGATTGACTTGAGGAAAAAGAGAGGGGGAAAGGAACAGACTAACGAACAGACAGACTGAGAAAATAGTGAAGTAGATAGAGAGGTAGGGAGAGAGAGAGAAAGATACAGAGAGATAGACAGATATATATATATAGGGAGATAGATTCAGACAATAAGAGATGTATGGAAAGAAAAAGCAGGGTAGATATATTACAGCAAACACACACACACAGCCAGTTAGTGAGGGTGGGCTCAGGGTCAAAAGAAAGTGTTGAAAAGATGTGTAGAAAAGACAAGTAACAGGAGGCTTTTTCTCTTTCTAGCATCTGGGAAATATGCCATTTGGTTTATATGTCTACACACACAAACATCCACATATATGTATGTGTGTATATACACAAATATATATATATATATATATATTCATACAAACATACATGCATACACACGACATATACATACCTATATATGTATATATATATATATATATATATATATATATACACACACACACACACACACATACATAAACACATCTATATACATACACATACCATCATTTAACATCCATGTTATTTGCTGACATGGGTCAGACCTCTATTCACATATGTTTGTGCGTGTGTGTCAATCTCTCTCTCTCTCTCTCTCTCTCTCTCTCCCTATATATATGTGTGTGTGTGTGTGTGTGTGTGTATACATCCATATATTAATGTTTGTTTTTATGTTCAGTAATAATAAAAACAATTTTACATTACATTCATTACTAATGGCATATTACTTTTGTAGAGTACAAATTCATTATTCTTAAACAAGAATATTACTAACAATGACTTTGAAGTTTCGGCCAGTAAGCAGTCTGGCGCTGGCTTAACTGGCTGAAACTGGCCAACAGAAGTAACTACATAAAACAACTTTGACAGTATGCCAGCAGAAATTGCAAGCAAGTCAGCCAAAATGCTTAGCAGCATTTCTTCTGACTCTTTACATTCTAAGTTCAAATCCTGTTGAGATCAACTTTGCTTTTCATTCCTTCAAAGTCGATAAAATAAAGTACCAATCAACAACTAGGTTCAATGTAATTAATTTGTCCCCTTCTGTCAAAAAATGTTGCTCTTGAATTCTGCTCCAGACTGGCATCCTGTTTCAGGGTATGTTGTGATTTAAGTCACTTACACACCATTAGAACCAGGTAATTAGCATTAAGAGTCCTACGATTCAAGAAAAAGGTTTTGAAAAAAAGAGAAAAAGAAAGGGTGGGGAATAATCAGACTTATGAGTCCAAGGTCAGAAGAAAATTTTAAAAGATAAAAAGTGCTTAGTCAGCAACCTCAAAATAACCTCTTTAGTGCCACTGGCACTAATAAAATACACCCCAACCCAGACTATTAGACACATAATATACAATAGCAAAATTGGCTGGTTTTCTCTGGAAATGTGTGTGTGTGTGTGTGTGTGTGTGTGTGTGTGTGTGTGTGTGTGTGTGTGTGTGTGTGTGTGTGTGTGTGTGTGTGTGTGTGCATGCATGCATGTGTAAGATGATGCAGACTGTGGCAAACCACCCAACACATGTCAGCATGGAAAAACAGATGGAAACTTTTGATGTGATGATATACAGCATGTGTAACATGCATAATACATATATAAAATACGAGAGCAAAGAAAATGGAATTCATGCGATTCTTTATTATTCACTACGATATTTACGACCCACCATGCACTGGTGGCTTGTGGGTGAGATGCTGTACAAACAACTGTGGTGTATCTTGGGTACAGATGTGTCTCATCAGGTGACTTGTCAAAAGATACCTCGATTTTTAATTTGTTTTGCTTATTTGTCTTAGAATACATTTTGGTTATTATAATGTGTTGCTCATCTACATGAGGAACAGTTCCTTGTGTAGATGAATAACACACTACAACTCATATCTATACACACACATGCATATATATATATATATATATGCAAGTGTGACCAAACTCCATGAATGGAAATGTTTCACAGAAACTAAAAGAAACCTGTTGTATATTTGTGTGTGTGTATAGACAGACAGACAGACAGATACATATATACATACATACATGATGGACTCTCTTGTCGTGAACACCAAATGAGGGTTCAGTAAAATAAAGCGTTAATCAATGTCCAAGGGACACGAATTTGTCTCTTGAGGCCTGCTGGTGCCTTGCAAACCTTTTGGCAAATGGAACAAACTGAAGACTCAGTTTGCTAGAGTGCTTGTGGACCATTTACAACAAGCTTTCTTGAGTGGATGGTAAGACTTGCTTTGCTTCATGCAACAAAACCACAATGACAGGTAAGGTTTCCATTTAGAGGAGCAGCATTTTGCCAGTGTGCCTTCTTGCTTGCACGAAGTTGGTCCCAAAGTTGGAGTTGACTTTGCACATACACACATGTGTGTGTCCCTTCATCTTGATATAGTACCATAGTTGTAAACAAGTACTGCCATCATGTAAGCAATCATTCATTCTGAACCTGCTGCAAGGAACCTGTCTGGCCATGAGGAAATATCACCTGATTTAGAAATGCAAAAGTGTGTGACAGGAAGAGCACCTGGTAAGTAAAAGACTTCACCTCGACAAATTCCAGCTGACCCATGGAAGGCTGGAAAAGTAAAATTATGATGATGATGATGATGATGATGGTGGTGGTGGTGGATGACATCCACACTCATGTGTGCATGCACAAAATTATGGAGAGAGAGAGAGAGAGAGAGAGAGAGAGAGAGAGAGAGAGAGAGAGAGAGAGAG
>NC_069005.1:19782701-19783090 GCF_001194135.2 Octopus bimaculoides | reverse complement strand
GAGAGAGAGAGAGAGAGAGAGAGAGAGAGAGAGAGAGAGAGAGAGAGAGAGAGAGAGAGAGAGAGGATGAGAGAGAGAGAGAGAAAGGATGAGAGAGAGAGAGAAAGGATGAGCGAGAGAGAGAGAAAGGATGAGCGAGAGAGAGAGAGAGAGAGAGGATGAGAGTGAGTGAAAAGAGGGGCTGAAACAAGTGTAAAACTGCACCACCACATATGCCTATGTCCACCACCCTTCAAATTCTTGGTCGATCAAAATAGCCAAAAAGACAAACCCGGGTCTCGTCATCAAGACAGAAAAAAGGGAGGATTGCCAAAAGTTTTATTACACTAACAGTTGATCGTCAGCCAATGAACCTCCTCGCCCTACCCTGCCACCTTACCACCACCACC
>NC_069005.1:19775362-19782161 GCF_001194135.2 Octopus bimaculoides | reverse complement strand
GGGGTTGGATTTTCTGAGTTAATGAAAGAAGGCAGTCCTCGTAATCTTTTTCAAGGTCTCAGAGGTTGATGGGAGAAAAGTTGCCCTCAAATTGAGAAAGTTGTAAAAATGCTCGTTTTTTTTTTTTTCTTTGATTTACATCCATTTTCTCCCTAACCAGCATGGGTTAGATGAATATACACATATACACAATTGAGACATTGTTTTGCAGGGGATTTTTTGTAGTTATTTTTAAGACTCAAGTCTGTCTTGAGCCTGAGGACTCATATGGCCCAGAGTTAACTTTCTAAGGAATATAAGTGACTGAGATTACAACACTCCCCACTAAAGGGGACACTGGCCCATTGCAGGGATAATTTCCCAGCTATTTCTGGAACTCATTTACATCTGAGTGAACTGGAACAATGTGAAATGAAATTCTTTGCTCAGGTACACAACACACTTATCTGGGAATCGAAACTGTGACCCATAAGATCCTGAGTGCAACACCCTAACCACTAGGCTACACCCTTTTGCTTTCTTAAGGGAAATATACAATCAATAGATGGATGGATTGAATGATTAAATTAGCCAGAAAATACTGTGACAGCAGTTCAAATGTCAACTGAAACAGCTGTTTTGATAATCTAAATATCACATATGTGGATGTCTTGTTAGAACATTGAATGCTGTTGAACTCCCTTTGATAGGTCCTCTCTCATATAGATGCATGGTGCATAAAAGCACAGACGCATATATCATAGCAGATGAGAATCCTCTCATATGGGCACTAGTACTGCCAGATCACATGATTTCAGTGTATTGCACTTCCTCAGTGGCAGGCATCCTGTGACCACATACCAGCCAAATTTTGCTCCCATGATTTATAGAATATTGGTGTCATTTCAGTCACTGATGTAGTAACTAGCCAGCAGGCATATTAAAAAATAATTGTTAACAACCGAAGCAATATTAGCACCAAAAGGCATGTGTCTATTATGAGAGGACCACTCAAGGCAAATACTGGCATTATAAGAAGACATTCACATTAAACTGGATATAAAGATTGCCTTTTGATATGAATACAGCTCTCTTCACAAATAATAATTTCTTTAATAAACCTGCTGGCTATTTGCAACATCAGCGACAATATCATGACAGCAAGATTTGGCTGATATGCAATCACTAGACACTTGCCACTGAAGAAATGCAGCATACTGAAAGTATGTGATCTGGCACTTCCAGAACCCATATCAAATGACTCTCATCTGCTATGCTATATGTGTTAGTGCCAACATGCGCCATGTGTCTATATGAGAGAAATTCTCAAGGCTAATGCCACAGTATTCAGTATTCTAACAAGACATCCACATTAAGAGTGCCTTTTGGTATTAATACTGCTCTCACCACTAAATTATTTTTATCACATGTGCGCATAATTATTTAAAATCAACAACCTCATCTTTGCTTTAACTCATAAATATATGACCCGTGATGAACAGAGAAACCATCATATCAGTATCACCATCATCATCATCATCATCATCATATCTGCAATCATAATCATCTGAGATATTATAAGAATTATCATCATCACTATCATCAACAGTATGATCATAATCATCCTCCCCTTCAATATTGTCAGTATCATCAATATCATTAGCATCACCATTAGCAACAGCAGCAGCAGCAGCGATATTTGCAAAATTGTTTATCATTGTGGCTCCACAACTGTGTCCCTCTTCTGTTTTCCTCATAAAAAAACCCCAGAATTTCCCCCAAGATAACATCATTATAATGCTTTAAGATTCTAGAAAGGTGGTTTTTTTATTTTTTATCTCTTTGCTATCTCTCTCTCTCTCTTTCTCTCTCTCTCTCACTCTCTATCTATCTATCTATCTATCTAACTATATATCTATCTCTTTATCTTTCTCATTTTCTCCTTACAACATACATTATGTTCACACACACACACATGCATATAGAGGCACACAGACAGACACACACACAGGTCAACCTATTACATACCACTCCTTTACACACACACGCACACAAAGACACTATACATCTCTCTCTCTCTCACACACACACACACTACTGTTTTTCACTCACACACAAACTTTTACATTCTATACCCACATTATGAATATGTGTATATGTGTGTTTATATACACACTCTCACACATACACACACACACACACACACACACACAGATGAGCTTGTGTGTGTACGTGCACATGTGTGTGGTTATGAAGTTTGCTTTGCATTTGCATAGTATCAGTCTTAGTCCACACACCTTGGCTCCTTGGTTAAGCATCTCCTGGTATAGAACTGGACTGGCCAGAGTCATGTGAGTGGATGTGGTGTATGGAAACTGAAAGAAGCCACTCGTGTGTGTGTGTGTGTGCGTACACATGTATGTAAACTCATATGTATACGGATGTAAGTGCATATGTATATTTCACATGCATATATGTGTGCAAGTATTTTGATAGACAGACAGTTTATATAAAGACACATCACAAATATACACACACATGCACATAAGTAGATACATAGACAGATAAATAAGACACACAGACAGATAGATAGATAGATAGATAGATAGATAGATAGATAGATAGATAGATAGATAGATAGACAAACAGATAGATAGACACACAGATAGATAGATGGATGGTTGGATGGATAAACAGATGTGCAAGTATGTTAGGGGATTCTTCTGGAATGCCAATGAAAGCTAGAAATAGATCCCATCATCTAGAATTCACCATAAACAGAAATCCCTTGTTATTTAAACATCAAAAACAAAACCTGGTAACAGTGTCAGGGTATATTATATAGCACCACTCACTCGTCTGACGTGCATGCCTAGGAGAAACAGCTAGCAGAGCTCATGCAGGCATGCATACATGCAAACCTTACTGGTGTAATCAGAGAGGCTCTCAATGCTATTTTCAGCTACTGAAAGACTACACGACTAGAGGAAGGATTTCAAAATGAAATATTTTTTTTTTGTGTGTGTGTTTTTTTTTATACACAGAAAAAAAAGAAAGAACTACAGCTGTCACTCACAAGCAGCCATGGCTTGATAGCATCGTACCATGCTTTTGCTAATTGTTTTAGGGCCCTATGTAGTCATGTATGTGTGGAGACAGGCTAGGGGTCCTCATGACAAAACCACTCCTTGACAACATGGTAGATCTTTCAGAATGTAACAGATGAAAGGACAAACTCCTACACTGATACTAGATTGGTCTTTTACCTGTTTCAGTAAAAGACCAAAAGTGGACTGTGGCCATGCAGGGGCACTGTATTGAAAGGTTTAGCTGAGCAAATCAAACCCAGTACTTATTTTTCCAAGTCTAGAACTAATTTGGTCTGTCCCTTTTGCTGAACTACTAAGTTACATAGGCGTAAACAAACCAACATCCATTATCAAGCAATGATGGGGGAACAAACATACAAATGCACACATATACATGTATATGCACATGTACATACACACATTTTATATATATATATATATATATATATATATATATACACACACACACATACATACACATTATACACACACACACACATACATACATACAACAGGCTTCCACATAGTTTCTGTCTACCAATCCCACTCACAAGGCATCGGTTGGCATGGGACTAGTGTAGAACATATCAACTCAAGATAATGCACAGAGGAACAGAATTCAAGACCACAAGGTTGCAAAGTGAGCTTCTCATTAACCAAGCAGTCACACCTGTTCATGTTCTTATTTTTCTTTCTTTTCTTTTTTTTTAAAGCTTTGTGAAATAAAGTACTTTGTAGATTCAGTTCTTGGATTGGTCACTGTGGTGTATTCTTGCACACTCTTACAGTTGTGAGTCAAAGGCACTAACCACAAAGCCACATGCCTCCATGAGAAATTCTTTCAACATGATTGCTACATTTGCAATGCTACACTGAGGAACATGGCAGGAATATTTTCATGAGATATAAAAAAAAAAGTCTGTTAGCTTTTAAAATTCCATTTTAAATATTGAGACTAAAATCTCAATTGATGAAGTAAAGTCTCAGTTTTCTTCTTGAAGGACTCGGTCCTTCTTGCTAGCAGAAAAATAGATCGATGGCAAACCAGCTCAAGTCATCTTATAAGGGCTAATGACAGTAGAGAGTTTTGTAGAGGAGAAACCTGGCTGCTACATTTGAGTACATCAAGTGACAATTGAGAAGCTCCTTCACAAGTCCAATGTTCCTATTTTAAGGGAGAAAGGAGTCTACATTGAAGAAGACTAACTATTCTTTTTTATGAGATTCAAAAAAAAAATAAATAAAAGAGCTACTATTTAGAATTCTTTGAAAATATATATCCATTTTCTTTGCCCACTATTCTTGGGAGAGACTTGGGGATGGAGTCCTCAGGCACCTCCTCCACAGGATCCTATCACAAGCAAACCTCATAATACTTTCTGACTGGATGCCCAAATGTGACCAACTGAGTCTCTGGATATCATGCAATCATCTCATTCTTCGTCTACCCTTAGGTCTCCTGCTGGTTGGCCCAGTTTGAAAAATCCATCTTGCAATTCTTTCCTGCAATATTCTGATCACATGTCCTTAATACCAGAGTTGTGATTCTCAATACTGAGAAGAAGTGATTCTGCCTAGAGAGACTTCCTGATCTCTAAGCTACGCACCCTGCCAAGTACTTTTACTCCAGACATCTTCCTGAGGAACCCCATTTCAGTTGCATTATATTTGCAGCTGTACTCTTTCAATCATTTATCTTTTATCTTTTACTTGTTTCAGTCATTAGACTGCAACCATGCTGGGGTACCAGCTTGGAGAATTTCTTTCAGTCGAATGAATCGACTCCAGTACTTATTGTTTTTTAAGTCTGGTACTTATTCTATCAGTCTTTTTGCTGAACTGCCAAGTTACAAGTACATAAACATATCAACACCAGTTGTCAAGTGATGGTGGAGGTGACGAAAACACACACACACACACACACACACACACGCACGCACACACGCGCACACACACACATATATATATGACCAGCAAATCCACTCACAAGGTTTTGGTCAGCCTGAGACTATAGAAGACACTTTTTGAGCAGAGAAACAGGGGAACAACCAATCTAGTCATATTTGATAAGGGTTAAGAAGACTCTTCAGATGAAAGAAGAAATGCAATATGGATGCATGTATGTCTGTACTCTGTGTTGAGATGTGCACATGTTTTTGTCTGGGTGTGCGCATCAGTGTGCAGATGCTTGTATCCGTGTATGTGTGTTTCTTAGTAAGGAAGTATACATCATCAATATGTGGTTGGAGGAGTCTACATGTGAATGTGTGCATATATGTATAGCTGTATGTGGTTTTGTGATGTCTGTGCATCTGTGTGAATGTATTTGTGTATCTGGATATGTGTGTTTGTTTGTGATATGTTTCTCTGTCTGGAAATGTGTTCACGTTTATGTGTGGGTGTGTCCATGAGTCTGTAGGTGTTTGCATCTTTATGCCTGGATGTGTGGATGTACATGGTTTGGTGATATGCGTGTTTGTTTATGAAGTTATGTGTGTGTGTGTGGATGCATGTGCCTGTTTGTGGATTAGTGCACCTGGCATCTGTGTATGAACAAGAGATGCTCAGTTTTATGTATGAATGTATGTCAAAATGTGTGTATATGTCTGTCTATGCAAGTATGAGAGAGAGGTGGGGTGCATGTATTTGTATATGTGTATGTACATCAGTATATTTATGAGTTGGAACAATGCCAATTCAGTAATGAAATGAACAGCAGATTCCAGAAAAGTAAACCTGATCTGTTTTTTCTGTTTTAGGGTGGTCCTGCATATATAGAGGACCCTTTAATAAGTAAGTCAAGAGGCATACATTGGCAGAGTTTTTACAGTTTTAACAGCCAGCACCTTGGAAAAGGGGAACAAAAAGAAGGGGCCAACACAATAAGTTTCTTACTGTTCTATGTCCTTGATAAAGACTCCCTAACTTTGAAGGACTCTATCCACACAGTTATGAAATATGTTTGTACATATCTCCAAACAGACTTTTTCAGCTGTTACCATTTTACATTCTAAACCATCAATATTAACCCTTTAGCATGTAAACCAACCATATCTGGCTTATTGTGGGGCAATTGTTTTTTCTGGAAAAATCATTGTAAAGGGGACAGTTCCAAAGAGGGGAGGGTCCAGACAAGATTATTTTTATGTGCAAGTACGTGTGTGTGATGTATTTGTTTGTACTTATATTTATGTATGGGTACATGTATGAGATAGGTTGGTTATAAAATTGCTTTCCACAGTTAAGGATAATGAAATTTTGAGTGAATGTCTCTAATTTCTGTAGTAAAAGGGTTAAGAAAACAATAGGATGTCTGTACATCATATGTAATTTCCACAGCTAAGGCTTTCAAATAAACAATTTTGCATTCATCTACAGTTATATATAACTGAAGTGTATATATATATATATATATATATATATTCAGTTACAGTAGTGCTACTTTACAGATTCTAATCCATAAAACAGGTTTATGAGTTCAAATCTTACTTTAGTCAACTTTGACTATCAACTTCTGGAAATTGATAAAATTTCTACCAGTGATTTATTCTTTCTAATTTTGGCACAATGTCTGCAATTTTATGGGGATGGGGAAGTCAATTATGTCAACTCCAGTGCTGACTACTAGCTATTCTATTGACCCTAAAGAGATGCAAGGCAAAGTGGACCTCATCAGAATTTGAACTCAGAACATTTGAAATCAGAAGAAATGTCACTAAAGCATTTTGTTC
>NC_069005.1:19767526-19774421 GCF_001194135.2 Octopus bimaculoides | reverse complement strand
GTGTGTGTGTGTGTGTGTGTGTGCGCGCGCGCGCACATGCAAGCACACATGTATGCAAGACTGCGTGTACGTAGATAGTCATCTTTGAAGAAATGGTAGAGAGAGAGAAAGAGGGGAGAGATAGAGAGTAAAAAAGAGTAAAAGAGAGAGAAAAATAATGCAGTGTGCATGTATGTATATTTGTGTCTCCTTATCTGGACATCACATGAATGTTGTAAATGAGTGTCACTCTCATCCAAACAATGTCGTTCATCTATATATAAATAAAACTGAAGATGTGTGTGTATGTGTAAACTTGCAGAACTTCTGAAGTTCGTAACTGATTTTCTCCAAACTGGGAACATACAGAGATAGTTTTAGACTCTTAAAATTTTTCACATAATGAGTAATGGGGGCCTCTTGGGGGAGGGGGCAGAAAACTCCCTTTCCTGGGGTATGTACGACTGCCCGCATTACTTCTATCCAAACTGGAAAAAACAGCTACTGAAATTGTATGAATAGATTGTATTAAATGGATGAACTGATGCAGACTTCCAACTGCATTGTCTAAGTGGTAACAATAAGAGCATGTTCCTGTAGCACCATAGGTAGCAATTTGCTGGAATAAAAACCGTTTGGCACGCACTATGTTTATCATGAAAAATCTGCTGTGAAATCCTGAGCAACTATTCAACTATTTTCTTTTGGCTTCAGTATCAAAGTCTTCCTTCTAAGCATAGACGAAGCTGATACAAATATTCCTCAGCTATTGATTACAAACTGAAATATCACATATACATTAACCTACTAATTTATGGTGTCTAAGACCCAACCATGTTAGTTAGAGACCATGTTCTTAATGTGACCTTGCGTGCCTGGACGCTGCATGCATAATTGTTTTCGTTTGGGAGCCAAATTGTCGTCAATGCTGCACTTCTCTGTATCGCATTTCAACTTAACTGTACCATAATATACAAACTATGCCAATTAAATCCCAAGCAATGCCAGGTATGTCTACTAGTTTCCAATATTTCTCAATAATATCTCTGGCCATGGGGAAATATTATCTTACTTGGAAACTAATAAGTGTTTGCGACAGGAAGGGCCATAGAAAATCTGCCTTAGTAAATTTCGTCCGATCCATGCAATGTGGAGAAAAGTGAATATTAAAATAATCAGGCTGATGATGTATAAAAAAATATATATATACGATTTTCAGGGTCTTTTCACATTTTGAATGTTCTATATTAGATAATATGGGTGATTCAGCAATGTAGGGTAACTAAAAACGTATATATGTAACTGTAAAGAATATACACGTAATAATATGAGAAAGGGTTTACAACGGCACACGAACAACACGTCCTTTTCCACCCAGCGCACACATACATACACTTTGAAGATTGAAGTCAAGTAAATACAGAGTTATTTCCCTTACATTAAAAATTAAAAGCCAACAAAATAAGGTGCATGCGTATTTATCATTAATATAATTTAGACGTGCTAAAGAATGAGGCGGAACTACGGGGTGCCTACAGGCCGACTAACTAAATTATATGATATTAAATCCGATACATGTAAATAGATGTAAACGTGTTATGATCTCAACGGGAATGCGTAACATATGGGATTCATTAGCTTAGAGACTTTGAGAGTGAAGCCTCACACACACACACACATTAGGTAAAGTTTTAATCTTCGTTTTGATTTATATTGAATCTTTCCTCAGCTACGTTACCTTGGTTTTCTAAATCGCTTAGTGCGCGCACACGCAAACAAATAAACAGACAGAGGGTGTTTGGGATAAATTTGATGAGTTTTTGTCTCCGTTTTTTCAGGAACAACTTCAGGGATTGGTGAACAGTTAATGTCGTTGGAGAGCATAAAGATTCGTGTGGTTGTTGAGAAAAAATTCGCAGACATGGAAGACTGAAAGCCATCTGAATATTGGAAAAGACTTGCCTGTATCATGTCGGCATTTTGATATACAGGTAACACTTTTCCAATATTCAAATAGCTTCCAATCTGGCATCTCAGCTGACTTTTCTCAACTACAAATTTAGTCTTCATCCACTTCAACACCATTGCCTGTTCACTAATACATTAAGCTTTTCCCGAAATAAAAAGTAAGCATGAGAAATCATCAAAATTAACCCGAACACCCTGTATGTGTGTGTAAATATAAATATATATGTACACACACACACACACACACACACACACACACACACTTCCAGTGTGTAATACAGTGGACAATCTTTTGCTTATAGAGATAGAAAGATATTGGAATTAAGATTGGAATTGTCAACTTGGAGAAAAGTACAATCTTGTATTCTACAAGAATCCTAAGAAAGATTCTCAAGACTTGAGGAGACTTGTACTAACCAAACCTAAAGATAACATCTCTGCTAATTAAATCAGCATGTAGTAGCAGTAGTAGTAGTAGTAGTAGTAGTAATTTATTTACTACTGTGTTCACAAAAAACATTGGGGACGGTGCAGGACAATACAATGTGAAGTTACATAAATAGAAACGCGTAAACAATAAAAATGATAACAGTATAAATTCTAATAATGAAAAAAAAACCCCAAAGAGGAAGACTTGCTAGGGATGCTCGTGGAAACCCCACAAAATCATAGTCATTGTGATCACCAGGCAAGTGCCCTCTCTACACCATTATCTTTCAATCTATAGGCGAATGTTTAGAGAAGGCCTGTTCACTTAAGCCATTCTTTCTGCAATAAAATTTCTTTCAATAAAATTGCTGGAAGGCAGAACTTCCTTCTCTACTTTCACTTTCCGTTTCAAGTGAAACTTTACAAAATTGATGTGAGCTTGGCCAATGAGGAGAGTATTTGTCTTCAGCCCTTACAATCTGATCCACCACACAACCCCTTTCGCTAAGATCACTAGACAACCGCCTGCCCTTTCCAACCAAAGGAAAGTGGTGGGAGGATCTTCACAATTGACTCAGCCGATAGTCAGATCCATCGTACATGTGACAGCAGGTGCTCAACGTAAACCCACAAGTCAGCAGTGCTTCCGCACCAGATGAGAGCATGCAGAACAGTTTCTTCACGCTGCGCCCATTTCAGGCAAACCGGCTGACGGTACTTCCACGCTTGTAGAGTTTATCCCGAACCGGCAATGCTCCCTGGCAGCACTGCCAGGCCAGGGATTTCTGGAAATTATCCATAGGTCCAGCCCGAAACTCCCTCGGAACAGACTAGCCAATTGATTCTTGCCTATATCCTGAGTCTCTCTGTGAACGTCGTCGCATTTACCTGCCACTAACCCTTTATAGAATACCAAAGTGGAACTTCCACTGACCACAGAGGACTGTGAACGCCTAACAACACTTTAGGTGCCAAGCACTCTGCCTCGGTCTATGCTTGATGCAGGACTGCAACTCACTCAAATAACAGCAACCATACTTGCTCAATGTCAAGAAAATGCTAGAAATGTCACAGTCTCAGTGCATGTCTACGCATCAGCAGCCATGGCATGCCCAGTTCTCCATTCAGCGAGTGTTGACAACAAAATAGAGAGTCTGACCAGTGGATTGCGTCTTCTCCACGGGAAGTGGAAGAGTATGCGCTCCGGTTTGATATGTAATCTGAGGCAAGGCACAATGATTAGGCGGTAATATATGACAGATGCGATGTATGCATTCGTCACCTCTGCATCTTTCAGAGAAGAGCTTTCTCTCAGCCCAATTTTGGGTGAAACTGGCCATCTTGACATCACTTCATCCCAGTTTTTCACCTGGAGATCCGGACGAAATCAGACCATGAGCAATTTAATCAATCCCTCCGTCAAGCATCCTACAACGTTGTTTGATAGTATGGACTTGCCTTTCCAGGTGCTGAGCCGCAGGTCCACTGGCTTTTCTTGGTTAATTTTTACTCCTGTCACCATCCCATATTCTTTTAGACTAGTGCTAATCAAGTCTATGTGCTTGGCATTCGACTCTATGATGGTGACGTCATCCACATATGCTGACACGGTTCTCCCACATCCTAGTTCACGTGGGATATCTTTCAACATCAATTTCCTCAGTAGTGGCTTTAGAGCCAGTACATATAGAAGGGACAAGAGGGGACACAATTGACAGACCGGGCACATGAGGATGAATGGTTTTGACAAGTAACCACTAACCCGAACCACCCAGCAGATGTTGCTGTTCAGAGCAAAAAACGGGACCTAAGGTGTCTCCAAGAGAATAACTGCTAAGTTTTGGTGGTCGACCCCATTGAAAGCTTTTGCTTGATCCAGATTTATCAGGGCCTCACTCATGCTAGCTTCTTTACCCACACTGTCTATGATGTATCGCATGAGGTGGAAGTGGTCATGGATCGATCTGCTTGGGATGGCGCATGTCTGCACATCTCCAATTAATTCTATAATAATAATAATAATAATAATAATAATAATGATAATAATAATAATAACAATAAAGTGAGTCTAGGTAATTTGATTTGTATTTATTTACCAAGCAGCCAGTGTGAAGAAGGGCATAAATATCCATCATCATTTCAATCAGTAAGAAAAACAAAAGTGTGACACAAGGCAGACGCGAATGACAGCAAAAGCTTGGAAGTCACACACCTGCTTGTGGGTGACAATTAGCTCTTTAAATATTCTATATTGCTTTACTTACGAACAGCTACGTAGATTGCGATGGTAAGTGTAGGGGAAACAACTCGATCACCTGAAACTCCGCTCTAGGATATTCAACAGCGACCCTTTTCAAGAATATTTGAAACTTTGACTTTCAATCGCCTCTCTTTCTCTCATATATATAAATATATAATTGAAAAAGTTGGAGTCAACAATGAGTACGGTTGGACATTTATTTACAAACGCTACAATTGTTTCTATGCAACGTACTTCTCCATGCTTACAGGTATTTGGTTATATGTCTATATAATATTACTACTGGATAGCACAGGGTTTAATCTGAATGTAGGCTTTATACTGTACTCTACTATGTTCCTAACAGAATACAACGTAACTATATATATATATATATATATAATTTTTTCTACTTGTTTCAGTCATTACACTGCGGCCATGAAGAATTTTAGTCGAGCGAATTGACCCCAGTACTTATTTTGAAATTAGTACTTATTCTATTGGCATCCTTTGCTAAACTGCGAGATGGGGACGTAAACACACCAATACCAGTTGTCAAGCGGTGTTGGGGAGGGAGACACAAAGACACACACACGAACAGATATATACACGGCGGTCTTAGATAAAATTCGGGGGGGGGGGATTCCTTGGCACTCCATGATATTTCTGAAAAAGATGACTTATTCAAATTGCCAAAACAATAAAAACAAAAAGTTGTAGAGGAAGAATAAAGCTACAAAAAAAGAAAATGAGTAAATAAATAAAACGCTACGATAAAAATATTTTCCGTGTTAATGCAGATAACACTGAAAAGAATTAAAATTAACTGGAACATTAAATAACCAACGAAAGAATTTCTACAAGGAAGATCATTCTGTTAGAAACAGTAGCTAAATCTCCCTCAGCTCTATTTTTATGCACGCTCCTTTCCTGTCACGGGGTTAGCAGTAACCACAATTTTTGATCAAGATGATTCTAAATACCTTTGATTAAATAGTCTGCTCAATCAGGGGTTTTGTGGGGGGGAGTCAGGTTTCCAAACATACAATAGATGTCACTTTGAGACGTCACTACCTTGTTCACACGTGCGCGCACATAGACATACAGAGACACAAGCAACTATATTGCCCGCTAGAGAGGAATTATGCAAGAAAGGATAGCCCTGCCTGGCGTAGCTGCACTAACAGAATAGGATCGCAGGAGTACAAAGAAAACGTGAGCTGTGCAAGTCCAGAATCAACTCTTTCTCTTCATTCCCAGCAGACCACCAATGCCCAACCTCCAGCAGAACCTTCCAAACATGCATTGATTGGATCAGCAACAGCCGGACGCACTGTACCCCTTTTTCATATTACATGTGATGTCTTTGGTCATCGTCGACAACGATGAACGAACTTTATGAGTCACAGTAGCAGTGAGGTTAAAGAACTAGGCTGCAGACCACAGCGGTCAGTGTAAAAGACTTCGTGCTATCCACCGTTTCAAGCTACCTTTAGATAATCTGAACTCGATTTCATATCATCCTCGAGAATTAGCCTACTACTACTCTCACAACCACAACCGTCACTATTACTACTACTACTACCACTATTGCTATCACCTCCAATATTACTACTATTACTACAACAACCACTACTACTATTAGCAACACTATAAAATGTTTTGAAGGATTAGTATGCAATCGTAGCAATACTATCCAGTTTACCATCGAAGAGAAATCTGAAATCTATATCTTACAACCTGATTATCTAAACACCATTTCAATCAACAGGGAATTAAGTTATAAGGGGGTGAGATGAAATCGCTACACCAGGTATACGTAAGGGAGATAACTTGTATTCTTTAATTTGCCTCGACATGAAATGCGAACTCGATCTAGGGGAGATAACTCTTATATGACTATATACATAATTTTTTATATTTTAAATTTATAAATGAAACCATCTGGTTTTTTTGAGATTTATCTGCTGGAATGGAATGTTACTTGTCTAGACTATTTCCCCCATCATCTTCCTTCTCAGCATTCACCCTAAACTATTCCAGATTCCCTTTTCATTCACCACCACCATTCGATGGGAATAAGTTTCAATTTGGAAAGAAGGATTGAACATTTATTTTAAAATCTTTTTTCTTCATTTTTATACAAAACGTTGCTGGCACGGCTTTTGCACCAATGCGCTTTTGGGTTCAGTCTCAAAGAGTGAGTCTCTTCTGTTACAGCCTTGGATAACCAATGTCTTGTGAATGAATCTGGTAGACAAAAACGTGTAGAAGGTTGTC
>NC_069005.1:19765486-19766868 GCF_001194135.2 Octopus bimaculoides | reverse complement strand
TATATATATATATATATATATATATATTATACTATGCTTAAATTCTCTACATGGGCTTTCAATATGCTAGAAGCAGCAGCTAAATTTAACTTATATCACATTTTGCTGCTGTTCAAACAGGAAGGATAGACAACCACATTGTATAATATGGACTTGTGTATCTAGCTGCAAAAACAAGGCATGATGGTCTTTGCTGAAAAATCTTAGGTCATATATGTCTGTTGGATAAGAGCTGGCCCAGGGTTAATTAGTAATCCTGAAGACTGATGCCTACCACAAGACATAAAACTAATTGTCAATGTTGTTCTCTCTAGAAATTCTGGGTGTGTGTATGTGTGCACACGCACATGTGTGTGTGCACATTTACCAAATATAAGCTTGATATTTGTGGGTAACTAAGCAATAAGTTGCCGATTTCACTTCCCTAAATCCCCCAACATTCTTGATTTTTCAAGAACTGGTGTAGAACCCATTCACAGTTTATTTGTGTCTCCATATTTTTTGTGTCCAGCCTTGCTCAATTTCCTTACGTCTTCTTTCAGTTATTCTCTTTTACATCCACTCACACTCCTTCAATGTTCTCACTAACTCATTTACATACTTAATGACTTCTTTTCTCACCCTCCCTCCCTCTCTCATGTTAATTGGGAAGATAGTTTCTGAGTGTGACAGATGCACAGGGGCAATAAACACCGAAAATGTACAGAAAACAGATTCCACCACATGCCAGGGGAAAAAACTAGTAGTTGACAGCTTCCATTACTGAGGTGACCAAGTCAGTACCAGGGGTGGATGCTCTGAGAACATAGCTGCTTGAATAGGAACAGCCTAGGCACAGTTCAGAGAGTTCCTACCTCTGATGGTAACAAAGGGCCTCTCGCTCAAAGTGAAAGGCAGTCTATGATGTATGTGTGCAAATAACCATGCTACACATGGCAGTGAAACATGGGCCATGACTACTGAGGACATGCATAGGTTTGAAAGAAATGAAGCTAGTATGCTCCACTGGATGTGTAATGTCAGTATGCAATTTTAGGGGAGAGGGATGGTCAGTTACATCAACCCCAGTATTCAACTGGTATTTATTTTATCAACCCCGAAAGGATGAAAGGCAAAGTCAACCTTGGCAGAATTTCCACTCAGATAATAATAATAATAATAATAATAATAATAATAATAATAATAAATAAATAAATAAACACATACATACATATGCACACACACACACGCACACATTAATTAGCAGAAATGCAACCCAAGGGCTGGGAGTTTCAAACCATGGCACTTATCAAGCTGGTTTTATACCAAGGAGATTATATGTATATATAATTCAGTTGATTCTTAATAATGATACATTTATATCATGTAACCTCGTGGGCATC
>NC_069005.1:19762778-19763431 GCF_001194135.2 Octopus bimaculoides | reverse complement strand
CAACAACAACAACAACAACAACAACAACAACAACAACAACAACAACAACAACAACAACAACAACAACAACAACAACAATGGGTATAAACATGCATGAGAGTTTAAAGATATGAATGTGCACAATATAGAAAATAGATATGTTTCTCTCTGTGTGAATGTATGTATTTTTGTATATACATACGTGTATATAAGCTGTGGGTAAAACAAAAGGAAAATAAAAAGGAAACCCAAACAACAAAACCGAAAACCCAAACAACAAAACTGAAAACCCAAACAAAACAGATTTTTGAAACATAATGAACTTTTGTTTTGGAAAAATCTGGGAGGGAAAAATGGGAAAACAGAAAAAGGAAAAGAAAGAAAAACAACCGCAGACATTAGAAATATTTTTGCTGGTGTATGCATATGTGTGTGTATGTGTGTATACATAATTCGTGTATGTATATGTGAGCATGTAGCTTTGTGTGCGTGTATATGCCATCATAAATATAAGTTTTACACAGGTTTCCTGTCCCAGTATGGGTTTGAGGGATCTCATAACTTTGCAACATTTGAATCGAACCCCTTCATCAGCTGACATAAACAAAGCAATAAAGAAAAGCCATCCAATCATGTAAGACAATGAGGGAGCCTCTACATCATCATTCATATAT
>NC_069005.1:19760139-19762086 GCF_001194135.2 Octopus bimaculoides | reverse complement strand
GTTGACACTCAGTTTAAGATGGAAAAAAGAAGGAGTGTGTAACATTTCGAGCATGGCTCTTGGTCAGAAACAGGAGAGGAAAGGTCCGGAGCAAAGTAAAGGAAGTCCAAGAAAAACACATGTGGTTACATGGCTGAAGTGACCAATTTCTATATATATCTATATTTATGTGTGTGTTTGTGCTTGGAGCCTGGGCAGCTCTTCAGCTGGCCAGCTCCTGTCAAACTATCCAACCCATGCCAGCATGGAAAATGGACATTAAATGATGATGATGATGATATGTACGTACACACACACACACACACACACACACATATATACGGATACATACATATATGATAAGTACTTTCACTTCACATCTCCCAAATCCAAACAAGGCTTTGATCAGCACAAGGTTATGATAGTAGAAAACACTTGCCCAAGGTGCTATGCAATAGGACTGAACCTGAAACCATGAGGTTGGTGATACAAGTTTCCCCTTATATACATTCTTTCAGGCATAAAAAGATAACATCCCTATGCTCACACATACAGACACACAGTCTTTTTTTTTTCATGTGTGTTTTCATGTTTTTTTTTTCTCTGAAAGAATGAACATTAGCAAGAAACTCAAAGCAGTAACTGAAATTGTCACCTCCTTCAAATTTTATACATGAATCCCTCTCTCTCCCTATATATATGCACACACACACAGAGTTATATTTGGGGATGGTCATCTTTTGCCAATTAAACATACACACAATTTATTTGATCTTCACTTTAGCTTAATTATTATTTTATTTTATTTGAGTTCTTTCGTCACACATTCTGTGACCTCTTCTCCTACTTATTCCATTTTGTCTTTTTATCAAACATGGCCACAGTTTAATGATTGAGAGAGAGAGAGAGAGAGAGAGAGAGAAAGAGAGAGAGAGAGATCACTTACTGCAGTAAAGTGCTGTGTATTCTGGAACACATCATTGAGAATCAGAAATAATACAAGCTCAAGACAGGAGAGCAGCACAGAAAGCCAGAGCCCCACCAGGTCCCAATTCTGCTATTATGTACCCCCATTGTGACAGTGGATTTTATGCCAATGCTGGTCTAATAAGCCACCTCAGGACCTACAAAGAATAGAGCTGCTAATCTGGTCATCTTCAGAGATATAAAGGATGAATGTCGTGTGTGTGTTTGTGTGTGTAGGGCAGGTATGGTAACCCTAAGTTTGCTTCCCAACCACATGGTTTCAGGTTCAGTCCCACTGTGTGGCACCTTCAACGAGTGTCTTCTACTATAGCAGTTCAGCAAAAAAGGCTGACAGAATAAGTACCAGGCTTTAAAAAAAAAGGGGGGGGGGTCAATTTGCTCAGTTAAACACACTTCAAGCCCCAGCATGGCCACAGTCAAATGACTGAAACAACACACACACACACACACAGAGGAACATGTACGTGCAAGTTTGCATTATCTGCAAACTTGAAATGATGAATAAAAAAACAAAAACAAAATCATTCCAAGAATGTCAGGGTGTGCCCAATTCATAAAGGAAGAAACATTGTCATAACAGAGGACATTCTTTGTTGGTGCTCTGGTTGTTCACATATCCGACCATATTTTATCAAACCATGTGACAAACACTTAACATCTACTCAATATATATACACACACACAAACACACACATATATGTATGTACATCCATATAAACACACACACACACGTATATGTGTACATACATATAAACACATACACACACATATATGTACGTACATATAAACACACACACACACACACACATACATACACACACACACACACAGAGGGAGTGTTTTTTATGCTGCCTGTCTCATTTCCCTATTTGTTTCTTTCGTTGTTCGAAAAAAGTTTGTTTTCCATTTTTTGTTTTTCATGTTCACGTTTTTATTTAAGTCCTACACCCATATATGCATGTGTGTGTATATATGTATGTA
>NC_069005.1:19755961-19758855 GCF_001194135.2 Octopus bimaculoides | reverse complement strand
CATATATATATTTCTTTATTGCCCACAAGGGGCTAAACATAGAGGAGACAAACAAGGACAGACAAAGGGATTAAGTCGATTACATCAACCCCAGTGCGTAACTGGTACTTTATCTATCGACCCCGTAAGGATGAAAGGCAAAGTCGACCTCAGCGGAATTTGAACTCAGAACATAACGGCAGAGGAGAGGAAATACCGCTAAGCATTTCTCCCAGCACACTAATGTTTCTGCCAGCTCGCCGCCATATATACATATACATGTAGGTATGTACATGTATGTATGTATGTATGTATGTATGTGTGTATATATATATATATATATATATATATATATATATTATTTATATTATATAGATAGATAGATAGATAGATATACAAATGAAAGAAAAAAAACTATTTAATATAATATTCAGTCAACGTATGATTTTGTTTGTGTGAGAGAGAGAGTGAGAGAGAGAGGGAACACACATAGGAACAATCATGCCTGTCTCCATGTGACAGTAGTTTCTGGTAAAAAAAAAAGTGAGGAAAAAGTAAAAGGCAGTGGAATGGTTTGTTTCTGCTATACAAGAATGATGTCTGGTCTACAAATAATGTGGATATAATAGAGAGTGGTATTGTTTAACTGAAGACTGAATTCCTCAGTCAGATGTCAGTCCAGAAAGCAACAATTATGATTCCTCTTACTGCTATTCTATGTATATGTATACACACAACACACTCACCCATATCTTGGTACACACACATACATTGTTATAAGCTTTCTAATTTAGTTAAACAATTCAGGCAAATTGGAAAAGAACGGTGACGTCAGGAAAGAATTGGAAACACATTGTGACTAGTGGTGTACAACAACATCTGATAGTCTGGTCAACACAGTGATACCATTATATATTACTACTATGGCACTCTGTTGGTTACAATGATGAAGGTTCCAGTTGATCCAATCAACACAATAGCCTGCTTGTGAAATTAACGTGCAAGTGGCTGAGAACTCCACAGACATGTGTACCCTTAACGTAGTTCTTGGGGAGATTCAGCGTAACACAGAATGTAACAAGGCTGGCCCTTTGAAATACAGGTACAACAGAAACAAGAAAGTTGTGGTGAAAGAGTACAGCATGGTTCGCCACCACCCCCTGCCAGCACTTCATGGAGATTTAAGTGTTTTCACTCAATAAACACAATGCTCAGTCTTCAAATCGAAACCATGATCCTATGACTGCAAGTCCGCTGCCCTAACCACTGGACCATTGGACGCTGCCCTAACCACTGGACACTGGACTGTGTGGTAAGAAGCCTGCTTCCCAATCACATAGTTTTAGGTTCAGTCCCACTGCATGGCACCTTGGGTAAGCGTCTTCTACTATAGACACAGGCTGAACAGTCTTGTGAGTGGATCTGGTAGATGGAAACTGAAAGAAGCTCACCATGTGTGTGTGTGTGTGTGTGTGTGTGTGTGTGTGTGTGTGTGTGCGTGCGTGCGTGCGTGCGTGCGTGCGTGCGTGCGTGCGTGTGTGTTTTCTTGAGTGTGCCCAAAATGTCTCCCAGTAGGCCCAAACCTAGATCCATGTAGTTGGATAGCAATCTTCTTTTGACAGCCACATTTTGATGGAAAATGTACTGAAATGCCTTAAGACACAAACAATTAATTTTAACTTAATGAGTCAAATATATGTTTGTGTATAATTATGGGAATGGGTGCTTAATTATATATATATAATTATATATATACAGACACATATAAACACACACATAAAGTAAATTCTTTCATACACCTCAAGAACAACATAGTATCTGTCAAGATAGATAGATGTTAAGATGAATATCAGCAAATCTTAAGCAGCACTCAACATAAGATGGAGCTTTAAACTGTGAAAGAATTCTTTTTTAGATCTTCCACTTTGTGGCTAAATTTATGCTGCTTTTGGTTCCTGTGGCTGAAAACTCACCAAAATATTTAGAATTAAGCTTGGTGACACCTTACACATACAAGCTTCATGTCATTTTGAATATGTCCTGGAATGAATGTCTTCACCAAAGAAAACCTCAATGATGAGTTTCCTAAAGTATAAGACATCATTAGAGACAGAAGAATTCATTATGCTGGATACTGGTGGGAAAGTAAGTAGGAGGGCATTCCCTCCTACTGGATGTTAGCGAGAGGGAGATGTTACACACGTGTCAGGAAAGAGAGAGAAGGGTGGAGGGCCAGGGTCTTGCAAAGTTCAAGTAGGCCAAACCTGACATACACCCCATCGGCTCTCAGTGATTTCATACTCTGTCAATTAGTTCATAAAGACCAAACTGTTATTTACCTGATACTGACTTTAGGGTCACATGTGATTTAGGTGAGCTTCTGTGTAGTTGTTCAGCCAATAGGAATTAACAGCCAAACTTCCCTCAGAAAAACACACTGCCATCTTACATGAAAACATGATGGGTTATTGGAGAACATGGTTTTGAGATCACTGTGTATTAGGATAGCCATGCAAGGAATAAAATTGATTAAAGCTCTGTACGATCAGGGTTGAAATTGAACCAAACAAGGAGGTTTAAGAGATCAAAGTAATCCTTCACCAGAGGTAACAAACACAGTAGAAGGAATATATATATTATCAAGATTAGAAGCAAGCAGTTCATTTTATCACATAATTTTACAATTGTTTCATCAATATTTTATTTGAAGAGTACCACCACCTACATGTATATATAGATGCATATCCGGGGACAGGACGTCAATAAGGTACGGGAACATAAAGCACAAAAAATGGACTTTTTTACAGACAACAGAATGAACACATAGGAAAACAGATGAGCCACTTATGGAACTTTTCCTTCATCAGATGCCTCTATTCTAAACTAGGCGTTTCGAAGATATATATATATATATA
>NC_069005.1:19753608-19755834 GCF_001194135.2 Octopus bimaculoides | reverse complement strand
GGGCTGAAAAGTTCATAGGCTGACTAAGAAGGAGTTACCAGACAGTAATTAAACATGGCGTGCATTAAATTCAGTTTTTACTGATGCTAACTGCCTTTTTTCTTTCCAGATAAACCCACATTGGATACAGAATTGAGGACTTGGAAAAGTAGTGCTAGAGACATTTCATGAAAATGGATAAAATTTGGCACTGTGGTGTTATCAAAATCTGCATAAAAAGGGGTTAGCCTCCAAGAACATTCATGCTGACATGGTTGCTACATTAAAGGATACTGTTCCAGCTTTATCAACTGTGCAAAAGTGGGCAGCTGAATTCAAGAGGGGTAGGGATAGTCTTGAAGATGATCCAAGGTTTGAACATCATACCACAGTAACCACCCAAGAAAACATCGACTGTGTTCACAACATGGTGATGGATGACAGACATTTAAATGTTAATCAGATAGCTAATGCTGTAAGCATCTCCCGTAAACATGATGCATAACAAACTTGGTATGTTGAAGGTTTCCGCTTGGTGGGTGCCACGACTTTTGACGCCTGATCAAAAGCATACACCAGGCTAGTCATGTTGCAGACAAACTTGGCACTTTTTGAAGCAAATCCAATTGGTTTACTTAAACGTTTCCTCATCCAAGATGAATGTTGGGTTCACCACTTTGAGCTAGAGACCAAATGGCAGTCCATGCAGTGGAAACACCATCTTCTCCCCCACCAAAGAAGGCCAAGGTGGTGTCATTGGCAAGGAAGGTGATAGCTTCCATCTTCTGGGATGCAAAGGGCATCGTGTTCATTGACTACCTTCAGAAAGGCCATGGCGAATACTATGCTAACTTACCGAGGCAGATGCGAAAGGCAATCAAGTCAAAACAGCCTGGAAAACTGATGAAGAGGGTCCTGGTTCACCAGGACAATGCTCCTGCACACAAGTCTGTGGTTGCAATGACTACTGTGCATGACTGTGGCTTTGAATTGGTTGATCACCCTCCATATTCTCCCGATTTGGCACCATCTGACTATTTTCTGTTCCCCGACATGAAAAAACACTTGACTGGGAAGCAGTGTTGGACTGATGATGAGATCATATCTGCTGTTGAGGACTTTTTTGAGGGTCAGGATGAGAGCTTCTATACCATGGAATCCAAGCGCTGCAACACCGATGGAAGAAGTGTATGGACCACAGGGGAGACTATGCCAAAAAATAAAACACATTTAGTCAAGTTCGATCTTTGCATCGTGGTCAGCCTGTGAACTTTTCAGCCCACCCTCATATTATCAGCCACAACAGTATGGTGTGGTTAATATTGTGCTTATAAGGTGGCAAGTAGCCCGAAATGTTAACACATTGGACAAAGTGCTTAGTGGCATTTCATCTGTCTTTACATTCTAAGTTCAAATCCCACCAAAGTTGACTTTGCCTTTCGTCCTTTTGGAGTTGATAAAATAAGTACCAGTGAAACACTGGGGTCAATGTAATCAACTTACCCCCTCCCCTCAAAATTACTGGCCATGGGCCAAAATTAGAATTATTATATTCAGTAGTACTATTGGTTAGGATATACTACATACAAATGGAGGAGAAATTCTGATAAAAAGAAGTTTGTATCATTTATTCCCAATGTGTTTCACCATTGTGGATGTTTAGACCCTTTGCATTGGATGTTCCAAGTGCAATTTGATACTGAACCACAACATCTTATCAGAAAAACACTTTATGTTACACAGATCAAACAGATGAAGTTGGACAGATGCCACCCCACCCCCACACAGGGTACTAATCTGTACATGTGAGAAGTTACACAAATATATGTATCACATCCACAAAAATAAACTATGATGTAATAAACACATACATATATATACATTAGGTTCAACAAATCTGTGAAACTACACACACTTCATTGATTAACAAACATACACTGGTACTTATGATATAACTATATTGATGTAATACTCACACACACACATACATACATACATACATGCACACAATGATATTTAGCTCGTGTACATCTATGCTCACTCAACATAATCCCACCCTCCGATCAAACGTACCTACACACACATACACACGATTACATATGTAACTGACACACATGTGCATGCAACCAACAAGGTTTTGTAAAACAACTTCCATGACTACAACTTACATCTAAACAACTATCTGAACACACACACACACACACACACACACACACACACACACACACACACACACACACACACACA
>NC_069005.1:19745277-19752865 GCF_001194135.2 Octopus bimaculoides | reverse complement strand
AACTCCATCCACCAAAGTATTAAGGTAACATAGACTACCATACAAGGCATCACAAAGATATAGACACAGATTGATAAAAATGAAGGGACAAGGCAGATGCATAGTGAAGTGAGCAGAAGAAATGCAATGCCATGTTTATTTCATTAGCTTGAGTTCTGAGTTCAAATCCTACCAAGGTCAACTTTATTCTTTATCCTTCCAGTGTTAATAAAGTATCAGTCTTGGGTGAACTGGCGAAGAAATATTTGACCCTTGGGTGGAATACATACATTATTTACCAAGGTTTCCTTAAGAGGTAGATTTAACCCAACAGCTGGTTCAACCTTTCATCCTTCGGATTACTCCATCAAATGTAATGCTTATCTATTCACATTGTTTTGAACTATGTGTGCCATTGTATTTGTCCCCCACCACCACTTGACAACCAATGCTGGTTTGTTTACATCCTGTAACTTAGCAGTTCAACAAAGCTACTGTTAGAATAAGTACATGTTTTGGATCTTTGTGATTTGACAGGCAACACTTGTTTTCTTAACGAAACACTTTCAAATTTGGGACACTGGTAGAATGTGTCATATAAAACAACTTCTTCTCTTAACCTTCTTAACAAAAAATTGTACATCGCAAGTTATTTCATGTTAAAGTTGTTGTATTTCTGTAATTTCAACCAATCACTGACGTCTATTCAGCTGAATACAGTTACTGCTGTTCGATGTCAAGTGTGTTATTCCCTGTTTAATTATATCATTATTCCCTAGTAAGGGTTTAAGGTTCTATGGTTAGGGTTTGGGTTTTAGGGTTAGGGTTTTAGGGTTAGGGTTGGGGTTAGGGTTAGGGTTAGGGTTATGGTTATGAGTTATAGGGTTAGAGTTAAGGTTATGGCAAAAATAATCATAACCCTAACCGTAATCCTAAAACTAACCCTAACTCTAAAACCCGAACCCTAACCCTAAAACCCTAAAGCTAAAACCAGTACAAACGCACGAACGATGTCATAAATAACAGTAACAAACGAAAAATATACCACTGATAGTTGTTGTTGACAACGGATAGTTTTTGTTGACAAACAACGGCACTAATTTTATTCAAGGGAAAAAATCCCGTAACACCGTTGTTTATATTCCACGGCATAATTGTTTTCACCTCAATAGACGTCTTGTGATTGGTTGAAATTACCAAAATACGACAATTTTTTACATGAAATAACTTCGAATACAAAATTTTTTATCTGTTCTATACCACAAAATATACAAGTATTCGAAGTTTGAAAGTGTTTCGGTACCAAAAACACTACATAAAAAAATGTTGCCCGTCAAATCACAAAGAGCCCATGTTTTAAAAAAATAAGTCCTGGGGTCAATTCATTTGACTAAAAATCCTTTTAGGTGGTGCCCCTGCATGGCCGCAGTCTAATGAGTGAAACAAGTGAAACATAAAAAAAGATAAAAGGTATCTATTATGTTGTCTGTGGAATCTTGATTTGTTCCGCCATCATGAGTTGAAATACAGAAGACATAGAAAGTTTCAACATTATTTAACTTATTTAACAAGAAAGAACTAGTAGTAGTAACAGTAGCAGTGGTGGTGATACGACGAGGTCCCATAACCATGTTGACACACTAAAGTAGTAAAAGAGTGTCACTATCATGCAAGCAGTGTCCATTTCCAATCTTCCATTGAGACATGTCTGGCCATGGAAAAATATTACCTTATTTGGTAATAGGTGAGGATTAGTGACATAAAGGGGATCTGGCCATAAAAATTCTGCCTTGACAAATTGTCCAGCCCATACAATCATGGAAAAATGAACTTGATGATTAATGTCAAGTAAGTACTTCATTTTCAAAATTTCCATTCAAACAGGAAAAAGAAATTTGTTTTAAGTCAAAAACCCTTTAGGATTCGGATTACTCAGTCAAGTGTTCTGCTTAATTATGCACATTGTTTTCAATTTATCATACATTAACTCAAAGCTTTGAGATTTCCATGGTGTGATTGTTTATTTTGGAATGACATTATAGGATGGGTGTGAGATGTTGGATCTGTTTGGTTTGAACATAAAACAGCGAAAATATTTGGGCTGGATATAACAGGTTTAAATGCTAAAGGGTTAAGGGGGGGTGGGCATTTTATATATTTTTTCTGTAGTTTTACATATTATTATTTAAGATTTTCTTTCATGAGGTTCCCTCCCCCCTCTTTCATTCATAAGAAATGATGGAAACTTACAGCAGCAAAAAACTGCTAGAGGAGGGAGTGAGAAGTGAACACAGAACAGCAACCATTGAAAATCATGAGAAGGGATGATAACAAGATGCAAACACAAAAATGTATGCAATGACATATTCACATACATACACAAACCTGCATATCTATTTTCAACTGCTGCAAACAATCTGATAAGCCAATAAGGAGCAACTCCACTGAAAACTAAGTATGTCTTTATGGATAATAGTGACAAGGTAAAAAACAATTTCACCATTTAGCAATAAAAACCAAGCAATTAAAGGATGCAATGACGGAAGTTGGGACATGCTTGCATGTCCAATTTTGCTTCCCAATCACATGGTTCTGGGTTCAGTCCCACTGTGTGGCACCTTAGGCATATAAATATCTTTGACTATAGCTCCAGGTTGACCAAAGCTTTGTGAGTGGATTTGGTAGACGGAAACTAAAAGAAGCCTGTTGGGTCAGGTATATATGCTGTGTCTTTGTGTGTGTATTCACATTTGTCCCCCACTACTGTTTGAAAACCAGTGTTGGTTTGTTTACATCCCTGCAATTTGGCAGTTCAGGATAAGAGACTGATAGAATAAGTATTAGGCTTTAAAACACAAAAAGTACTCAAGTCAATTTAGTTGACCAAAACACTTTAAAGTGAGGCCCCAGCATGGCCACAGTCAAGTGACAAGTAATAGCCAGCAGATAAGTGTATTTTGTCAGAGATACACTGGAATGTACACTGAACATGCAAATGAAGGAATATCTACACAGTATTACACTGTGCTAGAAATAGCAATGAATCCCACCTCCTCAAATCATACTCCATTAAGAAGGATAAAACTGTTTAAGTTAGAACAAAGACATCAAGAAGGTGGGAGAATGGCTTTATGTGAAGAACAAGGACATCTGGGGTTGAGATAGTTGTTTGTAAGTGGAGAAAAAGGAGGGGGGGAGCTCTGGAGGCGGGAGAGCTCTGGAGGCAGGAGAGCTCTGGAGGCGGGAGAGCTGTGTTATGTGTAGAAGCAAAGTCATCAGGGTATGGAATAAGTTACTGAAGTGTAGCAATAAGCAGAACAAGGAGATATAATTCTCAAATAGCCCAGTCTACCTGGCTGTCTACTGTGAGTGATGGTAACTACCAAATATTAAATTAATGGTTTATTGACATGCAGTAAAAACAAAACAAAAAAAACCCATTAATGTCTTGAGTCCTTGGAGTCATAGGCTGCTTACTCAGTTTCCATGGCATTGGCACAATGCCACTTTCCTCAATGCTACTTCCCCACCCCACTCAGTTGAAGGGTCTTGTTTTGTACATTATTCAGTAACCTCACTGCTGGTGGTGCCATGTAAAAGCACCCGACACACTCTACAAAATGGTTGGCATTAGGAAGGGTATGTAGCTGTAAAAACCATGCCATGAGAAACAGTAGAGCTCAGGGCAGTCTTTTAATTTACCAGCTCCTATCAAACTATCCGATCTTTGCCAGTATGGAAAACAGACATTAAACGATGATGTTGCTAAGTCATAAAATAATGATGATGATGATAAGTATCAAGATGACAACATTCCCCCTGGATGCATCGTCAATCAAACATAAGGGTTACTCATTTACAGCTAAATGGACTGTAGCAAGGTCAAATAAAGTGTTTTGCTCAAGAACGCAAAGTCTGGGAATCGAAACTATGATTTGATGATCATGAGTGGAACACCCTAACCACTGGGCCACACACTTCCCTGTTAGCATGCAGTGCCAAGTTCAAATTCTCCTGTAAGCTTGGAGATAATCAAAACGAAAACATATTCAAGTATATCTCTTCCCCAAGAAATGCAACATAAAGACCAGTTCTTTAATTATATCACTTCACAATAACTGGTAGGATTACAAGGACATGATAATGGTGATGATGGCGATGGTTATGATAGTGGTGGTTAAGATGATAATGATGACAATGATGATGGTGCTTATAAAGATGATGATGATGATGATGGTTGTTATAAGAATGATGATAATGATTACATAACAAGCTAAGATGCACAAGTGATTTGATGTGCCATACTTCAGCACTGACCAACCTCTCAACAGACTGACACGGCCACCACCACCACCATCCATAACCACCACAAACAATGAAACAATGGAACAATAATGGGGGGGGGGTAATTGACATTGGTGGAGATGGTGACAATACTGGTGGTGGTGGTGGTGGTGGTGGTGTGGGGGGTTTTTTGGTGTGGTTGCCATTGGTTTTAAATTAAGAGATAAGTGTTTCAATGGATGTGGATTGGGGAGGGGAGAGATGCATTGGAGATAGAAAGAGAGAAAGGGAGAGAATGAGAGGGAAAGAAAGATATAGAAAGAGAGAAATAGGGAAAGATAGGGAGAGAGAGAGAGAGACAGAGATAGAGAAAGAGAGGGAAAGATAGAGAGAGATGGGGTAGAAAGAGAGAGAGAAAGAGAGATAAGCAGAGAAAAAGGGAGGGAGAGAAAGAATAGAAGAGAGAGAGAGAAATAGAGATAGGGAGAGAAAGGGAAAGACAGAGAGAGAGAGTGCAGAAAGGAGAAAAGAGAGAGAAGGGAGGTTAACATAGGGTGAAGGTGGAGAGTAATTTGGCAGAATTAAGAGGCAGAAGAGGAGAAGACTAGTCAGAGATTCTATTTTAATTGCCATGTAATTAACTGCAAAGACACAATGCTCTTATCCCCCTTTCTCCCCTCCCCCCTTTCTCCCCTGCCACCAAGTTAAGCTTTTATTGAGCAAATTAAATGAATAAATGAAGACCATCCTAAACAATGTGTCAATAACTGAGAAAATTCTCAATCCACAAATCCTTCACAGTATCCTCTTACAGTTGCCACTCCTCCACCTCTTACACACACACACACATTGTTTAAAATAGAGACAGACTTTTTTGCCTTTTTTGTACTTTTTCTCGGAACCATCAGGACTTCACAGCAATTACCCACCCACATATATATTCTATTATTATTATTATTATTATTATTATTAAGGTGGTGAGCTGGCAGAATCATTAGCACGCTGGCTGGGCGAAAAGCTTAGCGGCATTTCGTCTGCCACTACATTCTGAGTTCAAATTCCGCTGAGGTTGACTTTGCTTTCATCCTTTCGGGGTTGATAAAATAAATACCAGTTGAATACTGGGGTCGATGTAATTGACTTACCCCTCCCCCAAAATTGCTGCACTTATGGCAAAATTTGAAACCGTTATTATTATTATTATTATTATTATTATTATTATTATTATTATTATTATTATTATTATTATTATTATTATTATTATTAAGGTGGCCAGCTGGCAGAATCGTTAGCACACTGGACAAAATGCTTAGTGCTACATTCTGAGTTCAAATTCCACCAGGATTGACATTGCCTTTCGTCCTTTCAGGGTCAATAAATTAAGTACCAGTGAAACACTGGAGTCAATGTAATTGACTTACCTCCTCCCACAAAATTCCAAGCCTTGTGCCTTTAGTAGAAAGGATAATTGTTATTATTGCTGTAGTTCTACTCTGGTCAACTTTGCCTTTCATCCTTCTAGGGTCAATAAAAGAAATACCAGTTGAGTACTGAGGTTGATGTAATCAACTTATCCCCTACCCTGAAATTGCTGGCCTTGTGCCAAAACTTGAAATTATTATTTTTATTATTATTATTGTTATTATTATTGAGTGAGAGAGCAGTCCTTGCCATCAAAGTGACACTGGGGTAAAATATATGAAGCCCATTATACCCATCATGACTACCCGTCTGATAAGGGTACACCAGGCACAGGCATCACAACCATATGTGTACAACATGGTGATCTCATATCAAGATGAAACTGTGCCTGACCACGCAGGTGGGGCCCAGTTAGAATTTTCTTCAGGTCGAGTAGCCCATCCTGCTCAAAAGGTCTCTGAATAAGGTTTGTTTAAGGATTATTATTATTATTATTATTATTATTATTATTATTATTATTATTATGAAGGCAGCAAGCAGCCAGAATCATTATCATACCAAGCAAAATGCCTTGTGACATTTTCAAATTCTGCCAAGGTTGACTTTGCCTTTCATCTTCTCAGGGTTGATAAAATAAGTACCAGTCAATTACTGGGGTTGATACAATCAACCAGCATCCCCTAACTCCCAAAATTTCAGACCTTGTACCTTCAACAGAAAGGATTATTATTATTATTATTTTTTACTTATAACCTGCATGTTTGTTACAATCACTTGCCGAAATACACCCAGCATCCTAGGGCAAGTGAAGGATTACAGTATGACTGAAAGCTTGAGAAGGGGGAGTGACAGGGGCAGGAGCGAAATATCTTCATGTAATACAACACAGACATTTAAATTGATAGGGTTTTTCTAAGGATGTGAACAGTACTTGTCAGCACAATCTTTTAGATTTCTCTGAGACATGGTTCTCCTAGGATTTTATTTAGATGTTTCTGACATCCCTTTTTTATCATACCTAAAGCATCTACAATATGAGGAATAGTTCTTGCTTTAAGATGCCACATATTTTGCATTTCAATTTCCAGGTCCTTATATTTATTTGATTTGTCAAATTCTTTTACAGATATATTTTTATCAGTGGGAACACTTACAACTATTAGTCTACAAGTATTTTCTTCCCTCTCTTTAATAATTATGTCTTGTTGATCAGCCTGGATCATTCTGTCAGAGTTGACTGGAAAATCCCAGAGGATAGTGATATTTTAACCTTCAACTTATTATTATTATTATTATTTATGCAGCCAATTGACACAGTCGTTATAGAAGTGGGTAGAATGCTTTGTAGTATTTGTTCCAGTTCTCCGAGAACTTTGCTTCTCATCTATTTCAGAGGTTGTTGAAATAATTTACCAGTTGAACACAGGGTTGATGTAATTGACTATCCTTTCCCCTAAAATTGTGCCAAAATTTGAAACCATCATTCTTGAGCTGGCAGAACCATTAGCATGCTGGGTGAAATGCTTAGCAGTATTTTGTCTGCTGCTACGTTCTGAGTTCAAATTCTGCTGAGGTTGACTTTGCCTTTTGTCCTTTCAGGGTCGATAAATTAAGTATCACTTGTTAATCAACAGGTCCCCTCCCTCCAAATTTCAGGTCTTGTGCCTATAGTAGAAAGGATTTGGCACACTGGCAGAATCATCAACACAGCAAACAAAATGCTTAGTAATATTTCATCTATCTTTAGGTTCTGTGTTCAAATTTCACTGAGGTTAGCTTTGCCTTTCATCCTTTCAGGGTTGCAGTTGAACATTGGGGTTGATGTAATTGACTATCCTTTCCCCTAAAATTGTGCCAAAATTTGAAACCATCATTCTTGAGCTGGCAGAACCATTAGCATGCT
>NC_069005.1:19743913-19745253 GCF_001194135.2 Octopus bimaculoides | reverse complement strand
TATCATTAAGGTAGTTATTTTACTAAAATGTTCACTATTTTCAAAATTAATTGAAACAAGACCCATCCACCACAACAGAATATCTATAAAACCAAGATTCCAGGTAAAAAGCTTTGGTGTGGGTGCTGGTGCCATGTAAAACACTGGTGATAGTGATACATAAAAGCACTGATGATGGTGCCACATAATAAGCATCCAGTACACTCTGTAAAGTGTTTGGCGTCAGGAAAGGTATCCAGCCATAGAAACCGAAACTATGGAACCTAGTGCGGCCCCTGGCGTTGCCAGTTCCTGTCAGGATATCCAACCTATGCCAGCATGGAAAACAGATGTTAAATATTGATGATGATGATGATAGTGTATTTCAACAAAAAATACGGTAATAAAAGAGTTAAATGATGTAGCTACTTATTTCATTAACCTAAATTACTGGAATGCGGACAACAAACTTAGCATAATGGAACATAACTAAAACTTAAAACAAAAACAAAAAACTCATGCTGTATATTTTTGTTGTTTGCTGGATGCACTGATCCTGTCTATGCAACCTAATCTCTCTCACTCACACTCACACTCATACACAATGTACTTCTGCACAGTTTTTGTTGATGCAATTTCATTCAAAAGGCTTATACTGACCTTAATTCACAGTGATAATGAACCTGTAGCCACATGCTTACTAGGTGAACTGGACACAACCATGCATGTATCCATTATGAAATGCGCACGCGCACACACACACACACACACACACACACACACACACACACACACAAAGACAAAATTCTTTTTTATTTTCCTCTGCTTCTCTAATACATAGAGCTGGGCAAAGTTATTGCAAGGGTGTCCTCAACTTTTAGCTTTAATTATTGTTCATTTTGTAACCTGTGTAACTTAATCAAGCAGACAGATAAAGAGAAAAGTGATCTGGAAATTTGAGAATCACAACATCACATACAGATTATGTATATATATACACACACACTATGAGAGGGTAAGAATAAGGACTACCATCATTTTAACATGCACTTTTCCATGCTTGCATTGACCAAATGACATGCACCAAGTTTTTTTTTCCCTTTTTTTTTTTTTGATGCCTCGATATCTTTCCTGTCACCAACACTCACTTGTTTCAAAGCAAAGTAAATATTTCCCCATCACTAGACATCTTTTCATGGAAGACTGGGAACAAATGACATCATTTGTATGGCAGTAATATCTATTTACATTTATCATGTGATGTCAAGATCAGAAGGCACAAACACACACACAAAATGGGCTTCATTCAGTTTCCATCTACCAAATCAACTCTCACTCTCTCCCTCTCTCTCTCTCTCTCT
>NC_069005.1:19739910-19741706 GCF_001194135.2 Octopus bimaculoides | reverse complement strand
TATGTATAATCTACACACACACACACACACACACACACACAAACAAACACAAGTATACATATAAATACACATACAAACATACATATACACACACATATACATATACAACAAAGTTGATGAGGGAAATGCCCTAGTTATGTAAAGTATGTTTTTCTGTCTCTCATTAGTATCTCTACTTGTCTCTGTCTTCATTTAAAATGCTGGTTTTAATTCACTTCTTTATTTTCATTCTTTGATCTGTTACTTGTTTCAGTCATTGGACTGTGACCATGCTGGGGCAACACCCTCAAGGGTTTTAGTCAAACAGATTGCCCCTGTACTTATGTTTTAAGTTTGGTACGTATTCTATCAAGTCACTTTTTCCAAACCCACTAGGTTTGTCAAACAGTGAAGAGGGGGGCAAAACAGGCATACATATACACATATAGGTATATGCATATGTGTGTGTGTGTGTATACATACATACAATAGGCTTCACCACAGTTTCCTTCTACCAGATTCACTCACAAGATATTGGTCAACCCAGAGCTATCATACAAGACACTTGCTCAAGGTGCTGTGCAGAGGGACTGAACTTGAAACCACATGGTTGCAAAGCAAACTTCTTAAGCACACTTATGCCTGTGCCTGAAATAAATTTAACAAGGGTTCCAGAAAGTTCATTGTTTATTGTTATATAAAGAAGTAGAACTTAAGAGAACATATGACAGGATCTACTGTTGTTTATCTAAGTGGTTATAGTCTATTAGGATTATAGCATCATTTCGGGGTCGATAAATTAAGTACCAGTCAAATACTGGGGTCTATGTGATCGAGTGTGCTCCTCCACACAAAAATCTAGGCCTTGTCTCTATAGTAGAAAGGATTGTTATTATTATTATTATTATTATTATTATTATTAAGGTAGCGAGCTGGCAGAGTCGTTAGCACGCCAGGCGAAATGCTTTGCAGTACTTCGTCTGTCGCTACATTCTGGGTTCAAATTCCGCCAAACTTTAACTCTTCATGCTTTTGGAGTCAACAATATAAGTACCAGTTGAACACTGGAGGTTGATGTAATCGACTTATCCTCCCCCACCCCACAAATAAGATGCCCTTGTGGCAAAATTAGAAACCATTATTATCATTATTAAGACAGTGAGGTGATAGAATTGTTAGTAACACTGGACAAAATGCTTTGCAGTATTTCATCTGTTTTTATGTTCTGAGTCCACCAAAGCTGATTTTGCCTTTCATATTTTTATTTTAAGTACCAATTGAGCATTGTGGTTGATGCAACTGACTTAACTCCTCCCCACCAAATTGCTGGCCTTGTTATTATTATCATCATCATCGTCATCTTCATTTAATGACCACTTACATGAGTTAGACAGAATTTTAGGCAACGTTTTTCTGGTTGTTCCTGTTGCCAAACTTCACCAAGCAAGGTAATATTTCCTCATAGATATGTCTTTCATAGATGACTGGAAACAAGCAACATTGCTTCTATGATGGTGATGCATGTTTACAGCCATCACATGATGTCTAGACAAAGGTACACACAAACAGATTTTATATTTATACATATTCAACAGGCTTCTTTCAGTTTATGTCTAGCAAATTGATTCACAAAACTTTGGTCAGCCTGCAGCTATGATAGAAACACTTTCCCAAGATGCCTCACAGTGGGACTGAATCCAAGATCACAAGGTTAGGAAGCAAGCTACTCAACCACATAACCATGCCTGCAACACTGTGTGTGTGTGTGTGTGTGTGTGTGTGTGTGTGTGTGTGTGTGTGTGTGTGTGTGTGTGTGT
>NC_069005.1:19735247-19739049 GCF_001194135.2 Octopus bimaculoides | reverse complement strand
GTTCTTATCATTGTTGCTATTGAATTGTAGCCCCAGATGAGTCCTGAGACAGCTCAGGCACTCATTGCTACAAGTGTGCATGAGCACAAGCGCATGCATGTGTGTGTGTGTGTGTGTGTGTGTGTGTGTGTGTGTGTGTGTGTGAAGAATCGGAGGTAAGCGTGAGTGGAAGAGGAGCTTGTGGGTTAGAGAGAATAAACAAGAAGATACAGACAGAAAGGTAGGTAAAGAGAAAGAAAATAAGATAGCAAAAAAATGTGTGTTGTGCATGTATGTGTGCACATGCATGTAAGACTTGTGAAAAAGAGGGGGGGAGCCAAACAAAGAAAAAAAGAAGGAAAGAGAAAGAGGAAATGAGAAAAGAATAGTGAAGGAAAGGAAAAGAAACAAAGAGAGAAGAGAAAGAGAGAGAGAAGTAGAAGAAAGCAAAAGACAGATGGGGAGAGAGAGAGAGAGAGAGAGAGAGATTAAGATAATGAGAGAAAGAATAACTAGAAGAGAGAACAGACTAGAGATATTCTAATTTTAAACTAACATCTATAACTTCAGATTACAGATAAATTTCACTCTCTCTCTATAACATACACTTTTCTCTTTCTCTCTCTCTCTTTCCTTCTCACTCTCTCTCACACACACTCACAAAAGAAAAAAAAAATGATTAAAAAAAGCAACTCCTGGCTAAAAAAATTAGATTTAGTATTTTTTTTATGCATATTCTTGTTCTGCAAACATTTTTTTTTTTGCTTGTTTTATTGTTTTTGTGAAACCATTTTTGGCAAAACTTTAAAAATAAAAATAAAATAATTTTTTAATCTCTTTTTCTTTTTTTTTAAATTCCTTTCCAACCTAACTGTGTCAATCATTCAAAAATAGCCATGAGATGCTGAGAATAAATCTGGGATTCCTACTTTCTCAAATAACATGTGCACATTTTTACTAGAGTGATGCAGATACTAGGTTATCAGCATTAACTTCCAAATAACATATTTCTTCTTCAGGGTTAAGGATTTCATTTCACAATGTGTGCCAGGTTAACTTTTTAATAAAAGCCTTGAGTCAACACAAACCTTGTGAAAGAAATTTGGTAGATGGAAACTGTATGGAAACCTGTCAGAAGGTTAGGTGTTTACCAGAAAGATGTAAAAGGTAAATGACACTGTGCAACACAACTTTTGTCCTTGGGTAGCAACTGTTATTTCCTATTTGCTTACCCCTAATAAATATGAAAAATGACTAATATTTCTTTCAAAATTTCCTTTTGTAATATTTATTCAAACCCCAAAGAATCCCTCTCAAAGGATTGTTATTATTGCTGTAAAGTGGTGGGCTGAGAGAATAGTTAGTGCGTCAAACAAAATGCTTAGTGGTATTTCTTCAAGCCCTTTGTGCGCTAAGCCCAAATCTCACCAAGGGCAACTTTGCCCTCATCCTTTTGGAGTCAATAAAACAAAGTATCAGTCAAGTACAGGGGACAATGTAACTGACTTACCTATGTTCCCTAAAATTGTGGGCTTTGTGCCAGAATTTGTAACTGTCATTATTATAATATACAAAAAGGCGGTAGGGTGACAAATTGGCAGAATTGCTGGTTCACTGAGCAAAATGCTTCGCGGCATTTTGTCTATCTTTACAGTCTAATGGCATGAGGTTGATTTTGCTTTTCAGCCTTTTGATGTCAATAAAATAAGAACTAGTTAAACAGGTGGGGGAGGGGGTAATGTGATTGACTAGTCTCCTCCCTCCCTACCAAAAAAATTTCAGACCTTGTGCCAAAATTTGAAACCAATATTATTATATCATCATTATCATTATTATCATCATCATCATTCTTTAACGTCCGCTTTCCATGCTAGCATGGGTTGGACGATTTGACTGAAGACTGGCAAACCAGATGGCTGCACCAGGCTCCGATCTGATTTGGCAGAGTTTCTACAGCTGGATGCCCTTCCTAACGCCAACCACTCCGAGAGTGTAGTGGATGCTTTTACATGCCACCGGCACGAGGGCCAGTCTGGCGGTACTGGCAATGGCCACACTCAAATGGTGTTTTTTACGTGCCACCTGCACTGGAGCCAGTCCAGCAGCACTGGCAACAACTTTGCTCGAATGTTTTGTTCACGTGCCACCGGCACAAGTGCCAGTAAGGTGACACTGGTAACAATCACACTCAAATGGTGCTTTTTACGTGCCACCGACACGGAAGCCAGACAGCTGCTCTGGCAGTGATCCCGCTTGGATGGTGCTGTTAGCGCTCCACTGGCACAGGTGCCAGTCATCGAATTTGGTTCAATTTCGATTTATAAGAAAGAATTATTACTGCTGTTGTTATTGTTGTTGTGGTGATGAAGATGAATAAGCAGAATTATTGTGGAAGAAAAGACAGTAGCAAGGCCAAAAAAGAAAGACAAGAGAAAGTAAGAAGGAAAAGGACAGAAAGAAGGAGAAAGGAAATGAAAAAAAAAAACAGCAAAATGGATGGCCAAGAAAAAGGAAGGAGGGAAGGAAGGAAGGAAGGGGGGAAAAGAAAGAAAAATGCCCCAAAAAAAAAGACCAAAGAGAAAGAGAACTTAATAAAAAGCAAAAATGGTAAATTCAAGACAGGATGCCATGTACGGATGTGACAATATTACATTTATGTAACCATTGGTGACAACACAGAGCAGAGAGAGAGAGGAAGAGACAGATAGACAGTATTGAGTGGAATGTCATAAACATAAGGAAGGAAGAGGTGGAAGTGGTGGTGGAACATAACTATGGTGGTGGTGTTGGGGGGAGGCAGAGAGCAAGTGAGGCCCTGAGGGTGAGGGGCATTGAAGTCAACAGGAAGTATCTGTAAGAATCAAAATTAATGTGAACATTACACTTTATGTAGAAACTTGGAAGTGGCGGGGATAAACATGACATTATATATATATATGATGGTGGATGGCTAAATGGATAGGGTGTTCCACTCATGAGTACTAGATTGTAGGTTCAATTCCTGGACTGGGTGGCATGTTGTGTTCTTGAGCAAAACATTTCATTTCACACTGCTCCAGTCCACTAAGCTGTAAATAGGTGGACCCTGCAATGGAGGAATGTTGATGCAAAAGTGCATTGTGATCAGTGATGTATAACAACATCAAACTGCCTTCCTCCAATTTTAGCCAATTTTTTAACACTATGTACATAAGAACAATGGAAGAAGCTTTGAAGATTAAAAAAAATGAAAATTTTTGAAATCAGTAATCATCGTTACAATCCCCACTTCCTTTATTTTCAAACAGAAAATGAAATATAATTTAAAAACAATAGTGACCCATGCTCAAGAAGATCTGTACTTTGCAGCAGAAGTGTTAAGACCGATCCTTCTGGTGGTGTAAAGCACTCATGGTGGTGCCACAGAAAAGTGCTTGTCTGGTGACACATAAAAGTGCCTGTGCAGTGCCACATAAAAATCCTCATGCAATGCCACGTAAAAGCACCTAGCACATTCTGTAGAGTGGTTGGCATTAGGAAGGGCATCCAGCCATAGAAACCATGCCAAATCAGACTGGAGTCTGGTGCAGCTCCCCAACTTGCAAGCTCTGGACACACCGTCCAACTCATGCCAACATGGATAACAGGCGTTAAATGATAATAATGAGTGAAATTTTTTTTAAATATTTTCATTAACTCCTACCCCATAAATTCTAAAATTTCAGCTTTTGTTTCAAAATTGTTTTTTAATCATAGTTTTAAAATACAGACAGTACAAATCTGCAATTTGTTCTTGTTAATAATTTTCAAAATAACTTTCAGACAAAAAGGTGTATGATTTAAG
>NC_069005.1:19733517-19734857 GCF_001194135.2 Octopus bimaculoides | reverse complement strand
GAGAGAGAGAAGCAGAAAGTGAATGAGAAAAACATTACAGAATCTGATATAATAAATGAACATCAAATTAGTGATGCCAAAATGACTGGCATAATGTCTCTTACCCAGCAAGACAGTCAGATTGCAAAGGCAGACTCTACCTAGCTGTAGATAGGTACCATGCATGATAGAACCCGTTTGTTGGACAAAATTTAGTTAGTATTCCTGACTCAACATAATCAAGAAAGCTACACAAAACAGACTAGCTTCCTCTCCAGGTGAAACAGAAACCAGAGTGAGGAGGAAGAAGGTAGAAAAGATCTGGTCCGACAGAGCCTTGTGATATGAGATTGAAGATTATGATGGCATGTCAAGGTGTAGCAAAATGGGCATTGTGAGAATGCTTGAAAGTCTAAAAGACATAGCAGCTAAAACCAGACATTACAAGCATGTGTGTATGTATATGTGTACATTTGTGTGTAGTCATGTGATGTGCATATTTCATTTGTTTTAGAACTCTTTTTCCATGCTAGTGTGCTAGTGTGGATTGTATCGTGTGCGTGTGTGTATCGACATACACAAATATCTGCACATATATATATATATATATAGACACACACCCACACTCACACATGTGTGCATGTTGGTGAGAGTGCATGTGTAAACTTATATTTATATACACAACACCACATACATAAGTACAAATATGACCTTTGTGTGTGTGGAAAGAGAGAGAGAGAGAGATTATATATATATACATACACACACTACATTTTTTTTGTCAAATCCAATAAAAGAGAAATCAAAGAAAAGAAAGAACAAAATATATAAATACAAATCCAAAGCAATCAGAAATATTCAGGCCAGGCCAGGTGATATTACAAGGCAGTCAAAATATACAGGTAAATCACATTTACAGGTGGCGCCACTGCTGGGATAAATGTGGGGCAATGTTTGTTTTGCTTAGTTTTGTTGTCTTGTTGGCACATGAGCACTTAACACACACGAAAAAATATATACACACAAATATATATGTAGACATGCATATATATATATATACACACACACACACATATACATACATATCATATATATAAACAGACACATACATTCATACATACTTATACTTGTATACAAACACATACACACACACCTACATGTATAAACACACACACGAGTGTGTGTGTGTGTGTGTGTGTGTGTGTGCGCATTACTGTTTATTCCTTGGTTCCAACAAACACCAAATCTTGGCTCCAACCCAAACTGACGCCACTCACACACAGCTCTTGTGCAGAGTGGAATTTTGATCATTGCTTCATATGGAATAGAAAAACACGGCTCTTCTACGTCCGACAGGCATG
>NC_069005.1:19728256-19733042 GCF_001194135.2 Octopus bimaculoides | reverse complement strand
TAGTTCAAAAAAACAATAACAAAAAAACAAAAAAACAACAAAGTGAGGACGTGATATGGATAGTATTATTGGACGCTCAGGAAAGGAAAGATATATATATATAAACATACACATACACACACACAAATATATATACGAACACACATATAATGTAATAATTTCTTTAAAATGTTTTATTTTAAATAACAAAACTGATAGACGTCATAGATTCCTGGTGTGTGTGTGTGTGTGTGTGTGCATGTGTGTGTGTGTCCATGCATATATGCATGAGTGGATGTGCAAGAGTGAGTGTATATGTATATGCATATGCATATGCATACACAAGCACTTATGCAAGGTGGGGTATATGTACGTGTGGCATGAATGTCTATTATTATGTGTATGCATGTGTGTGTGAGTCTGTGTGTATGTGCATGTAATTATGTGTTCATAACTATGTGTGTGCATGCAGGCATGTGTTGAAGTTGATGTATGTGGAATGGGATGGTCCTTTCACTCAAATACACACACATAAATACATACACCAATATGGTATTTCCTTAAAATTGTTTTAACTTAAATAAGTAGCCAAACTTTTGGACATCATAAATTCTTTTTTCTGTGAGTGGGTGTGTGTGTGATAGAGAGGGAGAGAGAGAGAGAGAGTGTGTGTGTGTGTGTGTGTGTGTGCGTTAACTGGGCAGCTTCTTTCCCAACCTCTTCCGCTCAACACACAAGCAGGAAACTACAGATCTTAGATGTATCAAATCTTATATTCTAAATATTCAAGACCATTAAACACCACACATGCACACACCCATATACACACACACAGACATACGTACATGCATACATACACATGAGCATTAACACAAGCACACACAGACACCATGACTTACAAATACACACAAGTGCACACATACATACATGCACGCACAAACACACATACACAAACAAGCACATAAACACACACACAAGAACACACACAAACACACATACATACGCATACAAACACACAAAAACATACACAACCACACACTCAAAGACACACATATGCACACAAAGAAACACATGCCCACACACATACACACACACACACACACACAAACATACACATGCTCACAAACACACAAACATATCCATGACCCAATTATTATTTTGAGATATTTCATTTTTGTTGCTCTTTAAATCCCATTATATCATTATTAAAACATCTTTTAACCTTTTTGATACCAACCAACCAACTTGAAACTACCCCTGGTTCTACGATACAAACTTCCTATTTTAAAGTAGTCTCAGTTAAAAACTGCTATCAAAATCTCATGTTATGTTCCAAACATCAACTTAATAATGACAGGGTTATTTTATCAAATTCTTTTTATTTTCAAAAGTTAATTGAAACAAAGAGAGTATGTTTCAACAAAAATATGCTAACAAAAGAGTTAACTATCTTGATACCAATCCACCTAAGATCAACCCTAGTCCTATGACACAAAATTCTTGTTTTAAAGTGATCTAAAAACTTTTTGTCAAAATTTCATGTTAATTTATGTTTCAAACATCGAGTTAATAAATGACAAAGTTATTTTACTAAATTATTCACTATTTTAACCCTTTAGCATTCAGATCATTCTGTCAAATAAAATGCTTATTTATTCACATTGTTTTGAATTAATCATACATTATCTTCTGGCTTTGAGGTTTTGATGAGGCATTTGTTTATTTTTAAAATGACGTTGCAGAGTAGGTGTGAGATGCCAGCTCTAGTCAGTTTAAACATAAAACAGGTATGGTATATGGATCTGATACGGCCAATTTGAATACTAAAGAGTTAAAAATCAATTGAAATAAAGGCAGTGTATTTCAAAAGAAATATGGTAACGAAAGGGTTAAAGCCATTAATCAAAATTTCATAATAATTCATGTTCCAAACATGAACATAATAATAGTTCAAATTTTGGTACAAGGCCAGCAATTTTAGAGGAGTGGGTAAGTCAATTAAATCAACCCCTGTGCTCAACTGATACTTTATTTAATCAACCCTGAAAAGATGAAAGGCTAAGTCAATCTCAACATCATTTAAACTCAGAATATAAAACCAGAAGAAATATTGTCAAGCATTTTGTCCAGCATGGTTACAATTCTGCCATCGTGACACCTTTTAATAATGACAAAGATATTTTGCTAAATTCTTCATTATTTTAAAAGTTAATTGAAACAAAGACAGTGTATTTTGAAAGAAATATGGTAACAAAAGAATTAATTAACCAATAAGTCAATGAGGGGAATGAGACGATTGGATGCAGCTGTTCGGACAATAGTGGTTTGGCATGTCTGATTGGACTCTGAACCTGTTTTGATAACAGTGTTTTTTGGCACTGGAGGCAAACACATTCATACATACACACATAGAAATATACACATATAGATAGAGAGAGAAAGTAGAGGTGCATGGCTTAACTGTTAGGGTATTGAACTCATGATTGTAAGACTGTGGTTTTAATTCCTAGATCAGGTGATGCATTATGTTCTTGAACAAAACATTTCATTCACATTGCTCCAGTCCACTCAGCTAGCAAAAAGGAGTAATCCTGCAAAGGGCTGGTGTCTTTTCCAGTGGGAAATAGACAGACCATAGAATCTGGGAAATGGTCCTTATGAATTTTATATGACTTGGGGAAGGAGCTTTATCCTGTTTTAATAAGTCAATGGATGTCATTTAATTATGATGATTGTTCAATTGTTCAATCAACTGAGTTACCAGCTCATTGAATTCACATGTACACGGCTGATTATTCCTCAGGCATATGAATCATTAACATAATCCTTAAACAGAATCAGAATGACACCTCGTATGACAATGGTGAGGCTTTGAATTATGGGTAAAATCAACGTACCAAGTTTCTGCTCTGTTTCTGTCTCCCCAAAGCCACTGACAAGACTTGAATCAACCTAAACAAGGTGTCATGCAATGGGATTGAAATCAGGATCTCGTGATTGATAAGCAAAACAGTTAAATCTTTCAGGAATGCAACATCTCCAGTTCTTTTAATGATAGTTCCATTCATTAATGCTTTCTTCAACTTATATACATTATGATGGCTCACAGCGGCACTGTGAGCAAAGAGACAGAGAGAGCTTCTTCACCACATGGCCATGCTTACATACTTTATACTAGGCTGGAACGAAAATCCTGTTGCACTTTTTACATGATCACTTAGAGTATACCTTTTCAACACTAATCGTAAGATAAGCACTAATTTTTACATTCTAACTTTTTTCATTCTTTGCAAATAACTTTATACTACAGTAGTGAAATTCATGATTTCGTTCTTTTAAAGCAAGTTTAGATCAGACCCCTATCAGACACTGCATGCTGCATTAATTAAAAAGGAGCTCTTCAGCAATGGAAGTAGCCAGAAATATTCATGCTATCTATGAAAATGAAGCGTTAAGTGTCCTGACATGCTAACAATCATTTGGTCAGTTTTGCACAGGAAATCTCTCTCTCTCTCTCTCTCTCTTGTAGATTCCCCTCAATCTCAACAACCAAGTTATGTTGATATTGAACTTCTGAAAACTGTAGCTGAAGAAAACCCAACGCAAAACAGACAATTGAAGTCACACTTTAATCATAAAACACTTTCATGAACTAGAAAAAGTGTCTAAACTTGGTCAGTTGGTCTCTCATCATCTGACTGCTTCTTAGCTTATTCAGAGAGTTGCCTCCTTCTTTCATTGAAGAGTGAACTTGCCACCAAACAGAGTTATTACATGTGATGAAAAGTGGGTTCTCCATAATTATATCCAATGAAAACGATAATGGCTAGCATCCAATAAAATGGGAGAACCCTAACTGAAACAACAGCTGCAAAAAGTTACATTCTGTGTTTTGTGAGATATGAAAGTTATCATCTGTCATGAAGTGTTAAACTAAAATGATATAGTTACTGCAGAGAAGTACTGTCATCATTCAGAAGCACTGCACATTCAGAAGCACCCATCATTGGTCACTTGTAAAGAGACGATATTCTTACATGATAATGCAAAACCACATATCGCCCAAGTGACTCAGAAAGAGACTATAGCACTATATACGGAAGCTTTGCTTCATCCTCCTCACTCTCTTGACCTAGCTCCATCTGACTGTCATCTTTTCAGATCATTGCAACATTATTTACAGAGAAAATAGTTTATCAATTGTGTAGACCTGAATAATTTTACACCCAAGAGATCAATAATTAGCCAAAATGATGGGATTATGTCATCAATAATGATAGGAAATATCTTGAGAAAATACAAGGTGACTGTAAAGTTTGGATACATAGATGAAAAGCATATTTTCAATCATTTTATTCAACTACATTAATGAATAACATTTTTGACACAGTTTCCATCATTAGCAATTCAGAGTTCAATGGGCTTTGTGAGATTAAAATGAACTCAATGCAGGAAGTCCACATTTCAGTTTGAACACATTCATTTGTGATGCTTTCCTTCAGATAATCCATACCTAAGATTTTCATAGTGTACACCTTCTTCAGAATACCGCTAGAAAAAGAAGTCAAGAGAACCAATATCTGGTGAGTGAGGAGCCCATTCCACAAGAATATTGGTGATATTTCCAAAGTATGTAGACTTCATGGTCACCTTGTATATCTATTAAGATGAAAGAAGCATCTGTTTCTCTCCCATCATGAAAAGTGACAGGACTTTCTTTCCAATCTAATTACATATATCTATGTGTGTGTGTTTGCATGTGAAATATATATATATATATATATATATATATATATATATATATATA
>NC_069005.1:19726795-19727624 GCF_001194135.2 Octopus bimaculoides | reverse complement strand
TAATGCTTTATGAGTACAAAAAAGGAAACTCTGCAGCCGAAGCAACTCAAAGCATACACTCAGTTTATGGGAAAGAATGCTTGAATGAAAGAACTTGCAGAAGATGGTTTGCAAAATTCAGAAGTGGAGATTTCAGCCTTGAAGATGAAGATCGAACAGGCTGTCCAATTGAGTTTGACGATAAGCTCCTTGAGGCATTACTTGAAGAAAATCCTGCATTATCAGTTGGAGAATTCGCAATAAAGCTTAGTTCAAACCATACAACTGTTCATCGTCATCTTCAACAACTTGGAAAGGTTCCTAAACTTGGAAAATGGGTGCCTCATGAATTGTCAGAAAGCAACCACAAATCCCGAGTTGATATCTGCTCTTCTCTCCATTCTCACAAACTCATTTCACCCGTTTTGGATAGACTTGTAACTGGTGACAAAAAAATGGATCTTCTATCGAAATGTTAAACGTCGTAAACAGTGGCTTGGTAAAAGGAAAAAAGCTCAACCACAACTGAGAAGGGAACTTCATGGTTTCTAATGAGTGCTGCTGGCCAAATGACCCACCAGTACAACCTGTTGTATAGGTGGATCATCAGTGGCTAAACTGGCATCCTTACCAGGACAGCCTAGTATCGAGGGTTGCTAGAAACCCAGCAGAACTAAAATCAGGACTTGTCAAAAGGACAGAGGAAACAAATTTAAGTTCTACGACTATTTGGCAATAGTCGTTCCCCCACCTGTCTCTGTTGTTTGTTTTTTGTATAATTTTGTACCAGGCATGGTTGTGTGATAAGAAGCTTGCTTCCCAACCACATGGTTCTGGGTTCAGTCCCACT
>NC_069005.1:19723764-19726034 GCF_001194135.2 Octopus bimaculoides | reverse complement strand
GTAACAAATCATCCAACTCAAACAAGAAGGGAAAGTGGCTATAACGCAATAATGAGGAGGATGATGATGATGATGATGATGATGATGATGATGATGATGATGATGATGATGATGATACATAACACATAAATTGCAGTAATATTTGTTAATAGATTATTAAATTCACAGTTTCATTTGCCAATGTAATCCCCCCATAACTACTAAACAGTGTTATTATTGCATTTAAGAAACAATAAAAATAGTGGAGAGACAGAGATAAAAGAGGGTGGAGACTAAAACAGAAAGAGATAGGAGGGGGAATATTTGAGATTTTACACACACACACACACACACACACACACACACACACACACATATGAGAGAGAGGGTGAGAGAGGGTGAGAGAGAATGCATACAGAGATTTGGGGAAGACAGAGTGTATGAGTTATTCAGAGAGATGCAAGAGAAAGTTGAGTGGTATAGATGAGAGGTAGAGAGAGACAAAGAACACAGAAAGAGGTAAGGTATGAAAGAGACAGAAAGAGTGAGCAAAGAATTCAAGATAGAGAGAGAGAGAGAGAGAGAGGTAAGAAAAATATGTGTGTGAGAAATGAGAGAGAGAGAGAGAGAGATCAGATAGAGATAGTTGTGAAGAAAGAGATGCATAAATAGAAAGAAAAACCAGGATGACATGAAAAACAAATGATAGAAGAGAAGATTGGTGAAGTAGGAGAGAGAGAGAAACAGATAAAAGTAGATTTAGACAGCAACAATGTGAGGGAGTGGGGCAGAAGATAACACACACACACACACACACACACGTATGTGTGTACGTGTATATATGTGTGTATGTGTGTGTGTGCGTGCGTGTGTGCGTGCGTGTGTGTGTATATAGATATATATTTATATATACATATGTATATATATGTGTTTGTACATATCGGTTCTGGACATAAGCCAGAGACTAACTAGAGATGCTGACTAACACTTTTGTGATTGGGAGTTGGAGGAGGTGTTGGAGTGGGGGGGGGGTGAAAAACGAAGCAGAAGAATCAGTAACAGAGTCTATGTACTTTGTGGTCAAAGACCTGCTATGCATGCGTGTATGCAAGTGTGTGTGTGTGTGTGTACATATACATGTATGTGTATAATGTATATAAATTTACACACACATACACATATATCTGCATGTATGCATGAGGCTATTTTATATGTATGCATGTGTGTGTGTGTGTGTGTGTGTGTGTCATATGTATGTATATATATATATATGAGTGTGTGCATATATATAATAGATATATAAAGTGAGAGAGAGAGAGAGAGAGAGAGAGAGAGAGAGAGGAGGAGGCATGTGTCATTGGGAATATCTGGGTCAAACAGTTCTTACTTTCTGAAGTTTTTCAGAAATGCTGTATTTAAAGATGAAGTGGGAGTTGGAACAATAAACATGCCAACACCACACCACCATCACATCCCACACACATGCATAACATACATTAGAAAGAGAAAGCAAATAGCCCATCCATCCATCCAATCAGCCAGCAAGCCAGCCAGCCAACCAGCCAGCCATGTAGCCAATAATTTGTATATTTGATTAGATATGTTTAATAGAAGAGTAGATTAATCAACCATTGAATGTTAGTAATGAAACAACAACATGAACAACACACACAGACACACACACACACAGACACAGACATGTGCATACACATCCACCTACAAGTGACTGAAACACCCAGCTCGTTGCCAATTTGTACAATTACTCGTACCTGGTTACATGTTATATACACAATATTTCAACTATGCCTTCCATGTATGTATACACATATGAAAACATATATTTCATCATCATCATCATCATCATCAAATATGTAGGAAAATATACATTTCATCACTATCGCCAGCATCATTTTACATTGGCTTTCCATGGCCTTGTGGCTGCTACTTGCCTAGCTGACTCAGAAGACCACATTTCACTCCTAAATTATATTTTTGATTTGGTTTTGAAGGATGGATGCCTTTTCTTACACCCCAAACCCTTCACAGAGTGTCCTGGGTGCATTTTCTCATGTCACCAACACAAGGAAGAATAGGGGTCAGAGGTGGAATATAGGTAGAGTGATCAGAGTACATGCAGATCTGATGAGACCCCCCTTCTATGTGTACCTCAAAATAAACGAGATAGTTAGGTTCATAAGGAGAGGAAGGGGTAGCATTCCATACCATGAGGTTATCCTGAAATAGGAGTTGCTTCTCTATTGGTAAATATCCCAAATTTGTAATAATATATA
>NC_069005.1:19721878-19723108 GCF_001194135.2 Octopus bimaculoides | reverse complement strand
ATATATATATATATATATATATATATATATATATACAGAACGGGCTTCTTTCAGTTCCCATCTACCAATCTGCTCACAAGGCTCTTTGTCACTCTGAAGTTATAGTAGAAGATACTTGTCCAAGGTGCCACACAATGGGACTGAATCCTGAACCATGTGCTTGAGAAGCAAGCTTATACACACACACAAACACACAAATGTACACACACACAAACAAATATACAGACATGCACACATATTTATGTATGTGAGTGCATGTAAGTTTTTGCTTTTGTGTTTCTTACCGTGTGACAACCGGTGTTGGTTTGTTTACATTCTCATAACTTAGTGATTCAGTAAAAGATCCTGATAGAATAAATACCAGTCATTAAAAAAAAAATTTTTTAAAATAAAAACATAAGTACTGGTTTCAATTTGTTCAACTGAACTTTTCAAGGTGGCAGCCCAGCATGGCCACAGTCCAATGACAAACAAATGAAATATAAAACAAAGAAGCAAACAGATAAATAAAAATGGGTCATTTGGTGAAGAAATTGACACAAACTAGGAGACAAACATCAGCCCTGGTAGATATTAAAAGTAGGGTTTTAAAAGCCAAAATATATGTTAAGCTTCTTTTTCCACCCTCACGCTTCCTTCTTTCTTCTACTTATTCTTTCTCGTAAACTCCTCACAGTTCTATCACTCACTCCTCTTGTCCTTTTTTCTCCTCCTCCTCCTCCTCCTCCTCTCACATACATAGCTCTGCATACACAAAGCTATCTACATATTTACACACGAATACACACACAGATCACAACATACATGAAGAACAGAGAAAAGTGGGGGTGGGGAGAAATACAAGCCGGTGAATCTTTAATAGAGGAACTGATAGAAGTTTTGAAACAAAGTATTCAAAGGAAGAAATGGTTTCTGCCTCACATTTCTCAACTGGAATAAAATGAATCCCTCCCCAGGGAGAATTTAGTTTCGTTTTAAGAAAAATAAATGAACAAAAACAACACTAGATTCCAAGGAAGAAACTAACTGTGGTATGTGGTAAAAGAAGAATTCAGGAAATGTAATTCTCAAAATGCAACAAGTTTGTTCATGTGTCTCTGGGAAAAGTACTGAATTTACTTGAGTAAATGTCACACTTTTTTTTATATTTGATTTTAACTGGAATAAAATGAATCCCTCCCCAGGGAGAATTTAGTTTCGTTTTAAGAAAAATAAATGAACAAAAACAAC
>NC_069005.1:19720205-19721107 GCF_001194135.2 Octopus bimaculoides | reverse complement strand
CACACACACACACACACACACACACACACACACACACACACACACACACACACACACACACACACACGAAATATGAGAGAGAGGAAATGGCATTCATGAGACTCTTCAGAACCAATACGATCGCTTCAACCCAGCATGTACTGGTACCTTACAGGTGAGGTGCTCCACAAACAATTGGTGCAAATGCATCTCATCAGATGACTTTTTGCAAAGTACTTCGCTTCTTATTGTTATAGAAATAAGCAAAAACAGTTGCACATGCTGAATTAGACAGACAGACAAATATACATATATATACATTTCATATATTTGAATGCATTTGCATCCTATTGTCTTTAAGAAGGTTGATATCGAAGACTAAAGATATTGGATAATGTAAATATAATTCTAGACACATGGTTAACTGATGTTCAAGTTGTTGACCAACAGATTCTTTAAGATGTTCACTAACAAATGTTTATGTTTACAAATGTTCAAGATATCCAACAAATGTTTAAGATGTCAACCTACAGATGTTCAAGATGCTGATCAACAGATGTTGATCTACATATGTTCAAGATGCTGATTTACATATACTCTTTTACACTTTTACACTTTTACTTGTTTCAGTCATTTGACTGTGGCCATGCTAGAGCACCGCCTTTAGTCGAGCAAGTCGACCCCAGGACTTATTCTTTGTAAGCCTAGTACTTATTCTATCAGTCTCTTTTGCCGAACTGCTAAGTGACGGGAACATAAACACACCAGCATCGGTTGTCAAGCCATGCTAGGGGGACAAACACAGACACACAGACACACACATACATATATATATATATATATATATATATATATGCAGATATAGGGCAGGGAATTGCCAATTAGTTAATAAAATTAATGATTAACAATTTTGCCAAGTAGTT
>NC_069005.1:19719263-19720060 GCF_001194135.2 Octopus bimaculoides | reverse complement strand
ATATATACGATGGGCTTCTTTCAGTTTCTGTCTACCAAATCCACTCACAAGGCTTTGGTCGGCCCGAGGCTATAGTAGAAGACATTTGCCCAAGATGTCACGCAGTGGGACTGAACCCGGAACCATGTGGTTGCTAAGCAAGCTACTTACCACACAGCCACTCCTGCGCCCAAGATATTGAACTACAGGTATTTAAGATATAGATTTACAGATGTTTAAAACATTGTTCAACAGATTTTCAAGATGTAGATCAATAGCTGTTAAAAAATATTGACCAATAAATGTTCAGACTAAGGCTCAAATGCATTGACCTAACCAGTCTGGGAATGCAGGATAACCTGCAAAATGTCATGGATATTATACCTTCCCCTTCTTTCACTGAACAACTTAGACATTCAGCTTCCTTCAAAACCCTTTGGTCCCTAATAGCTCCTACCACATCCCAGTCATCCTTTTCCAGAATTGTTCCCTTTGAAATTTCCACTATCCTTGTGTGAATGCAAATATACATGCATTTATAACTTAAGTGTGTGTGTATGTGAATACAAATGTGTGCATGTATAAGTATGTATATGTGTGTGCATAGATGAATGCAAGACCATGTGGCTTGTGTGATTGCAACAGAGTATCATATGCACATACAAGAGATGGTACACATGTGTATGCAAGCAGAAAAGTATGTATGTGTGTGTGCATGCTACTACAAGAATGTGGATGTGCAGATGTATGGAGGCATGTGTGTATGCTATGTGTTAAAGCAAGTATGTGCAAATGCAATAATATGCATATGTGAATGC
>NC_069005.1:19716361-19718478 GCF_001194135.2 Octopus bimaculoides | reverse complement strand
GTTTATTTTGTTTGTTTTTGTTTTATTTGAAGTTTGTATAAATTAACAGAACTTCCTTCCGCTCACCCCACAGGCAAAACCCTTCACCTCTGACCATTCACTGCCATTATTATTACTATTTTTATTATTATTATTGATGTCCATTCTGCCACTTGTCCATCACAACCCAGATATTTCATGAATTGAAAGGCCAGACTAATTAACGGAAAAGGATATGTGTGGGATGGAGTGAACAGCAGTAGTAGTAGCTTTACCTACAGCCAGCAGTGGAACGCTGCCTACCCTTCACACATGCACACTGATAGAGACATGGATGGGGACAAAGACACATACACACACACACACATTATCAGACATACACACAGAGAAAGGCACACAGACAGACATACAGATACACACACACAAACATACACATGCAAACAGACATATACACTCACAGATGGACGACACACACACACACACACACACACACACACACACAAAGCACAAACAGACAGGCACACTCACAGACAAGGTGTCAACATACTCAAACAGATACACACACACACATACACACACATGTACATACAAACCAATAGGCAATTAACATATCTAGATAAGAGTACTCAAATATGTGCACATGCATACACACCTACAAAATGCAGAGAACAAATACAAACTTGCAAATAAACATGAAAAACTCATAAACACACACACACACACACACACACACACACATCCAGACATGCACACACTATAAAAATAATAATAGTAATTTTTTTTACTATAGGCACAAGGCCTGAAATCTGGGGGAGGGGTAAGTCAATTATATCAATCCCAGTGTTCAACTGGTACTTAATTTATCAACCCTGAAAGGATGAAAGGCGAAGCTGCCCTTGGCAGAATTTGAACTCAGAACATAAGAAACAGACGAAATACTGCTAGGCATTTTGTCCAGCATGTTAACGAGTCTGCTAGCTCGCCATCTTTAACTATAATAATAATAATAATAATAATAATAATAGTAATAATGATGATGATGATAACAATAATAATGGTTTCAAATTTTGCCACAAGGGCAGCAATTTTGGGGGAGGGGATGAGTCGATTACATCGACCCTAGATTTTGCTGGTACTTATTTTATCGATCTCAAAAGGATGAAAGGCAAAGTTGACCCCAGCAGAATTTGAACTCAGAACAGAACAACAGGCAAAATACTGCTAAGCATTTCCTCCAGCATGCTAACGATTCTGCCAGATAATCTTTTCTACTTTAGGCACATAGCCTGAAATTTTGGTGAAGGGGGCAAGTCAATTACACTGACCCCAGTGCTCAGCTGGTACTTGTTTTATCAATCTCAAAAGGATGGAAAGCAAAGTTGATCTTGGTACAATTTGAACTTAGAGTGTATAGAGGAATGAAATGTCACTAAGCATTCTCCCTGGCATGCTAATAATTCTACCAGTTCACCATTTCAATAATAATAATAATAATCCTTTCTACTATAGGCACAGGGCCCGAATCTTAGGGGGAGGGGGGGGAGGTGATTACATGAACCCCAGTACTCAACTGATCCTTATTTTATCGACTCTGAAAGGATGAAAGGCAAAGTCAACCTCGGTAACATTTGAACTCAGAACGTAAAGGCAGACGAAATTCCACAAAGCATATGTGTTTATGTATACATGCATGTATACATCTATACATGAATATACAATTCTGTGTATATATGCATGTCTATGTGTGTACATACACTTATATGTATGCATCTGCAGAGGCACATGCACAATGAACACCCACATACACATTCATTGTTTTTAAAAACATCAATTAAAAGCATTAATTAAAATTATTATTTTGGAACATTACTTAAACAGCAATGCAGTTTCATGACTTTGATTGTATGGAGTTAATGACGTTTTTTTTTTGATAAAATTACAAGAATCAAAAACGAAACTAAAAATGTGAGCTTAAAGCAGCTGTTTTTGCACATGTTGTTCACAAAGGTTTTTAAATAGAAGATCATAGAGATAAGCATTTCCTTCAAACTTCTATTTCATATTTTTAAAGATAGGCACCTTGGGCAAGTGTCTTCTACTATAACCACAGGCCAACCAAAGCCTTGTGAATGGATTTG